>NW_003852495.1:4213683-4218591 GCF_000181295.1 Otolemur garnettii | reverse complement strand
GGCTACAGTGTAAAAAGTTACTTTAATTTGGGGTCTTTTTTTCTTCTTTTAAAACTGCAGGATGCTATTCAAAGAACAGGTCAATTAAATATCATTGGATATGTGCGTGTATTTTAATCCTAAAAATTCATTTCAGTTAGTTGAGGTGTAGGGCAAAATAAAAAGGGCTACAGGAAAATGAAAATGAGAGTTGATACCAAGAAAAGGTAGAATAAAGAAAGAAAAATAGGAAAAGAAAAACATTTACTAAAAAGAGGGAAGGGATTGGAGTGGGAAGGAGGTTCTCTAAGTTAGTTTCCGAAATGAGTGGTAGAGATGCTTTACTCTTGAAGCTAAATTGGTCCCCACCTGCTATACTCTGCTCTTTGAAATAATTAACATTGATCATTGCTCTTCAGCCACATTGACACTTATTTCTTGGAGTTCTAGGATTGGAATACCAAAGTGGAGGTTGTTACTTAAGCTTTAAAAGAAATGATCAGAGTTCTCAGAAGGTTGGAAAGAACCAAGCTGATGGGTTCTGGCTGAAACAAACCCTTTAGAGTGAGTGTAGTGATCAAAAGATAATAAATCATTTTGTACAATGACAGGACAGGTATTAGGAGCTGTTATGACTAGTTCATGTGACATCTCTTGTTCAAAGGACCCCATCTCCTGTCCTGGTGAGCTGAACTTCGGAAGGACATTTCTCCATCCTTGCTTTACCTTTTCAATCAGCCATTCTGGAAACAAAACAGTATTTTTTTTAACTCCATTCCTGCCACAAATTGGCTATGAGACCCTGGCCAGTCATTTCACCTCTCTGAGCCTCAGTTTCCTCTAAGAAATGAGGATGCTGGGTGGCACCTGTGGCTCAAAGGAGTAGGGCACCGCCCCCATATACCAGAGGTGGTGGGTTCAAACCTGGCCCTGGCCAAAAACTGCAAAAAGAAAAAAAAAAAAAAAAAAAAAGAAATGAGGATGCTGGTTCCCAGTCTTCTATAGCCCCTACCCAGGGCTTGGCATATGACTGTCCCCAGGCTAAGACAGGCCTGCCACCTGCTTTTATTTATTTCTTTATTATTTAGTTTTTATTTCTTAGTCATACACTTTACTGTGCAATCCAGCTAGACATGGAGAGGAATAAGGAAAATGTTATGAAAGAACTGCAGTGAGAACACAAAGATTATAGGATATTGCGGGCAAATGGGGTAGAGGGGTGTACTCCTGAGCTACAGAAGGACTGGTTTGGTGGTTGAAACAAAACATTACATCAAATTGATTACAGTTGTCCACAGTGGATAATGGGGATTGTCTTGCTGGTCCTGCCATTCTTGGACCCAAAGTGCTCCATGGCTTCTACAACACTCATGCCCTCTGTCACCTTGCCAAAGCCCACAGGCTTGCCATCCGACCCCTCAGTCTGGGTAGTGCAGATGAAAAACTGGGAACCGTTCATGTTGGGTCCAACATTTGCCATGGACAAGATGCCAGGACCTCTATGCTTCAGGATGAAGTTCTCATCTTCCAATTTTTCCCTGTAGAATAGACTTACCACCAGTGCCATATGGTGTGTGAAGTCACCACCCTGGCACATAAACCCTGGAATAATTCTATGAAAGCAGAAACTCTTATAACCAAATCTTCTTTCTCTGGTGCTCAGAACACAACAGTTTCTGCTGTGTTTGGAACTTTGTCTGCAAACAACTCGAAGGAGACTTGGCCCAGTGGCTCGCTGTCAGCAGCAATATCGAGGAACACACTGGGGTTGACCCTGGCTGACCCCAGACGAGTGTAGGAAGCAGCAGCATCTGCAAATCCTGCCACCTACTTTTAAATGGCCTGTGAGCTAAGAATAGCTTTTACATTATTAAATGGTTGAAAAACATCAAAAAATAATATTTTGTAACACATACAAATGAAATAAAATTCAAATTTCTTTGTCCGTAAATAGTGTTGTGGAACACAGTCTTCCTCGTTTGTTTATGCGGTGTTCATGGCTGCCCCAAAGGCAGAGCTGAGCAGTTGCGGCAGGGACTATAAGGTTGGGGAAGCTGGAAATATTTACTATCTGGCTCTTTATAGAAAAAAATTGCCAACCTCTGCTCTAACCCAAGGGCAGACTTGGAATCATTCTCTTCAGAAATTGAGTGCTACACTCTTAGAGTCTTGGTATTATTAGTGAAGGTGCACTTTGATCTAGATTTAATTAGATTAAGATGGGAATTCTTGCTTTTATTATTTTCTCCAGGAGAAAGTAGAAGCTTAGTTAGCTGTTTTGGTATGTTTTTAATTAAAAAAAAATCTCTTTAAAACAATTGTTTGCGCTGAGACTTTTTTTTCTCCCTCTAGGAATCACTGTAGAGAAGGAAGCCATATGTTTATGTTTTAAATCACTTGCCTTTTAAATTGGGTTTTCAGATACCAGATGTGGACTCAGAAACAGTTCATATATACTTTTGATGCACTCAGAGAGCCAATGTGGGGGGAGATCCTTACATCTTTAAAAGGAAACCTTAATATTTTCTATTCCCCATGTAGCGACTCTAGATTAATATGAGGATGGAAATGGCTTTAATCTTACAGAAAGCTAATTTTAAGCAAACACATTTTAAAGGTACAATTATTGCACATAGAAATTGTCAAATTAAAAAATAAATATTAATGCTGTCTACTTAGCTAATGTTTCTCACTTTTCTAGAAGGTTCTCTCTGGAACTAAGTCTGGTAATCTCTGTGAATTAAAAGTGTGTGTGCGTGGTTTTCAGTGTTCATTTCATTATAATTATAGAGAGAATCTGCCTCCTGCTCTTGTACTTCCAGGGTCATTTGAGTTATTATAAAAGTTCTTCTAGGCCTGGAGCTTCCTTGATCTTGGAAGAAGATGAGCAACTTCTGAGCAACATTATAAATCATCTGTAAGAGGAGAGGCAGACACAAGAGCCCCATTTTTCACAGAGAAAAACTGAGGCCAGGGCTCATTACTTAGCTTGATGATTCTTAGTGGAGGGAGAGCTCGTGTTTTTTTCTGGCTTAGTTTGAGGTACCTTTCATTTGCCTGTCCTGTTCTTAAACAGCACTTACAAAATCCCAAGTCGTTTCTACTGTAATATTTTGGGTACAGCCCGCAACCCTGTATAAACACCCTGCGACAGAGGACTGGAGGCTGCCGCCTGGGTAATGATTATGTGGTTCTAGTCTCTTATCATTGCATTATCCAGATTAGAATGTATCACCCACTTCTAAGTTGGTCTAGAAGAGGGAGCCCATTGTGTGCGAGACTGAAAGGCTATTGCCTCATTGTTCCCCTCTGGGTGAAGATGGTGGTGTCCTAACAAGACTGTGGTGCTTCATTCTTGTCCGAATGCACTTGTAACTGGTAATAGTCCTGAAGTACTAAAGCTTTCCCTTCCCTCACTCCCAGAACATCTCCACCATGGGCTTTGGGTTTTGTTTTCAGAATTTCTTGAGAAGGATCTGGAGTTGGCCATCTGAAGGGAATATTTGTCACAGAACTGCCGGTTTTAGATGTTTCTAGATGCAGATGTGTTTAATGAGCACTTTCATTTCCTTCTGATAAGGAAGGGGGAGGGTTTCTTCACTGAGAGGATTTCTTCTCCACTTTTGGTTTCAGTCCACTTTTAGCCCCTTGATTCCTGTGTGACTTGGGGAATTGGGAGCTAAGCCATTTACTCATCACTTGTGGGGGAAATTGTTTTCCAGCATACAGAGCTCCCGCTGACCCTGCAGGGGCTTGGCAGCACCTGTGGAATGAATAGAGGACCCAGTGCCGGCCTGTGCCACTCGGTTTTCCCTTCTCCACCATCCTTTTCAATGCCTTTATTTACCTTCTTTTCCTGCTCTGAGATTATTACTATGAAGAGAGGAAGGACAGGTGTGATGAATTTTTTGTCAGGTGAATCGCTCTAGTAAAAGAATTGGTGGTAGAAAATAATGTCGGGATGCTTTTGGTGGGTTTCTTTTCTTGGTACCTTGTGGTTGATGGCTTAGTGTGTCATGACATAAACGGATCTGGAACAGCCTCCCGCCACCCTACCCCTGCCGCCGCCCTGTCAAGGAAATAGTACAGGAAGAAATGTTTGCTCATCATTTTTCATATTCTGAGGATTTTAGACAGGCCTCACTTGGGACAGGCCAGGAAATCACTGTTCATGTGGCCTCTAGGTATCTAGCTTAGTAGGGCCAAAGGAGGCAGAGCTGGCCCGCTGAGCAGCTCAGCTCACTGCGACCTGTTTCACCCCAACCTCCACCTTCCAGTGATTTTTAAAAACTACATATCCTGTCGCACATTAACAATTAACAGGTTGATAATGTGAACATTTTCATTATGGTGTTAGAAAGACAAAAAGGGTATAATTCTAGATATAATGTAAATGTTGACTTTTAAAATGAAAACATTCTATCACTGTTTAAAATGTACTGAGTGGAATTGAAACACTATTGTGATTTCATGTGCCTCATCATCACTTAAAAAAATACATGAGCAAGCGCTTATTTGATAGTTGGAAATTTTGCATTGTTCCCCTTTGTGCTTGAACTTAAAACTGTCACTCTACTTTCTCATGCAGACTTTTATCCAAATGGGGCACTTAGAAAACTGATTAGTCTAGAATACACTGCAATAAAAATATGATCATAAGGTGCTAAGAGTTAAATAAAATTTCTGGATTGAGTTTATCTTTATAATGATTCTTAATCATCAAACCATAAATATATTAGCAAGTTTGATAAATTATTAACAAAACATGCAAAAGAAAGCATTTTTTTTCCTTTTTAAAATTTCTTATAGCATAGCTATGTACATTAATGCAATCATGGGGTACAGTGTGCTGTTTTCATATACATTTTGAAATATTCTCATCAAACTGGTTAATATAACCTTCATGTCATTTTCTTAGTTATTGAGTTA
>NW_003852495.1:4141861-4213379 GCF_000181295.1 Otolemur garnettii | reverse complement strand
ACAATTTATTGATCCATTTGTGGGTTGATGGACATTTAGGCTTCTTCCATGACCTAGCAATTATGAATTGGGCTGCAATAAACATTCTGATACAATTATCTTTATTGTAATTCGATTTTTGATCTTCTGGATATATACCTAATAAAGGAATGGCAGGTCTATTTTTAGTTCTCTCAGTCTTCTCCAGATGTCTTTCCAAAAGGAACGAATTAATTTGCATTCCTGCCAGCAATGTAGAAGTGGTCCCTTTTCTCCACATCCACTCCAACATTTCTGGTTTGGGGATTTTGTGATATGGGCTAATCTTACTGGGGTTACGTGGTACCTCAAAGTAGTTTTGATTTGCATTTCTCTGATGATTAAGGATGGAGAGTATTTTTTCATGTATCTGTAGGCCATGCGCCTCTCTTCTTTAGAGAAATTTCTATTCAAGTCCCTTGCCCACCCTGAGATGGGATTGCTTGGTTTTTTCTTGCTAATATGTTTGAGTTCTCTGTGGATTCTGGTTATTAAACTTTGTCGGAGACATAACTAGCAAGTATCTTCTCCCATTCTGAGGGCTGTCTACCCGCTTTATTTACTGTGTTCTTGGCTGTGCAGAAACTTTTTAGTTTGATCAGGTCCCCAAAGTGTATTTTTGACATTGCTTCAATTGCCTGAGGGGTTTTTATGGGCTCCTCATAAAATTTTCACCCAAGCCGATTTCTTCAAGTGTATTCCCTACACTAAGAAAGCATTTTTAATGGAAATGCATTTCTTGATCTCTTGATGGGTATTTTTTCTTAAAAAAATTAGTTCACGTATTTGTTGAGAGCATAACTTATTGCTGGAATGATACAGGGGGTTTTAATTAAAGGAAGTCCTTCTGACTTTGAATCTCCTGATTTTATATCAGTCCTTTCTTTGGTACCAGGACGTTTCACACCCTGGGGGCAGTTCTCTCAGTCAGAATCAGAATGGGTGAGAGGTACCTCTACCTTTCATCAAGTGGAGAAGGAAGATGGTGAAGATGGAAGATGATGGTTGTAAAAAGCAGCAGTGCGACCCTCGGAGGTAGGCATCTACCGCAGGTAGCTGAATTTCAGAAAGTGGAAGTTGAGGAGCTGGAGAGTGATTCCCACAAACGGCCTGTCCTCAAACTCTTAGCAAACCTCTTAGAAAGTCTTCTTATGCTCCAGGGGTACAAGACCCTTCAACATGGGAATCCTGGAAGAGCTGATATCACTTGGGGGGGGGGGCTCCATGTCCACATCCCCAGAGTCCCATCAGCTGGCCAGGTGTGCATCACTAGGTCACGTGTGAACAACAGATAGATAGACAACTCTATAGAACATTTTCTAATTCCATCAATATTAACATGAAGGAGGTAAAGTCTCCATCTTTCTTTAGGGCTGCATAGTATTCCATGGTGTACATATACCACAATTTATTGATCCATTTGTGGGTTGATGGACATTTAGGCTTCTTCCATGAGCTAGCAATTATGAATTGGGCTGCAATAAACAAGATATAGGGAATATATCTTATCTTACCTTTGAAAGCCTATACCAGCAATACTGAAAAACCAGGGTAATATTATAGATGGTAAAACTGTAACTTTTGAGGGTAAGGTAGAGAGAAAATGTAGAAGGACTTTATGCATGGTTTCACATAAAAATATCATAAATTTATGAATCCAAATAACATTGCTTTCATGATCTCTGTATTTCTGTAGGACAATACCAGAGAATAGACACCTGATGAAAAGTCAGTTTTGTATGTGTGAAAGTTTGGGCAATTTATCTCTCTAACATTTTCAACTTTATTCAGTGCCCATGGAGAAGTCCTCTCGGATGCGTGGCTGTCTCTGTGTGTCTTCCCATATTCCACTCTCTGCAGCTGTTAGAATAATAGCAAGATGGAAGAAGTCGTCTTCCTCACCAGTTTTGAAAATGTGATTAAACTATGAGAGTATTAGAAAGCTAATACTTTTGTCGTATTCAAAGGCACAGATCTTCCTTCCATATCTGATTTTTGGACAACCTCCAAATTTTGGGTGGAAGGAGTACATCTGATAGCCACTTCAATTTGTTGATTCCTGAGTTAGCTAAAAAGTCCCCCGATAAATTAAAAACAGATATTATATCTCAGCAACTGTTTTACAGAAAACTAGGGTGAAATATCTGGATATGAAATTCATAATGATGTATGGTTTTATATATATATGTTGAATGGATTTGTCTGCTTTTCTGTGTACTGTGGAACGGCACTGAAAATGGTTCTTCGGAGACAACACTGGTGTTTGATGACTAGTGTTGTTGGTTCCTCTCTTGCTCATTTCTAGACCAAACAGAAACACATATCTTCTCCGCCAAGTATTCTGTGATGTTACAAGGCAGCCCCTGCAGTGGAGCGGCTTTTTCTTACACTTTTCCTTTTCTGGCTGCAGGAGAATTAACCTCTTCCTTAACTATTTTACCCACTTTTTTCAGGTGGAGGATATATATATACTAATACATTATTTAGGACATCTAGAAGGTATAAATTTTTTAAAAAAATTGACTTTATTTTTAGAGTAATTTTAGATTCATAGCAAAATTGAGCAGACAATACAGAGAGTTCTCATATACCTCCTGTCCCTGTCCAACACAGCCTGCCCCGGTATTAACGTCCCTACCAGAGTGGTGCTTTTGTTACAACTGATGAACCTACATTGACACATCATGATCACCCAAAGATACAGTTTACATCAGAGTTCAGTCTGTGTCTTGTATGTCCTGTGGGTCTTGGCAAATATGTAACAGCATGCATCCACAAAGTAGTTTCATTGCCTTGAGCATCCTCTGTGCTCTGCCTTCTCATCCCTCCCCAACCCCTGGCAGCCACTGGTCCTTTATCTGTCTCCATAGTTCTATCTTTTTCAAAATGTTGTATGACTGGATAGATTCTTTTTATTTTATTTTATTTTTTAGATTCTTTTTAAATGGGATATAGTAAGATAAAAACAAAATGTGAAACTTTGAGGGATCTTAGAGATTTTTCCATTCTTTGGTCTTTTCATGCTTGCTTAATTTAAATATTTTTCAACAGTCTGAATAGAAACAACTTATTCAGTTTCCTAAGCACAAAAGCATTTTGCATCAAAAAAAATTAAGTTAGTATTCCTGGGAGAAGTAAAGGCAAGCATTAAACACAAATCAAGGTAGAGGAAGTAGAAAGAAATTCTTTCTGTCCTTAGGTACTCCTGAAAGAATTTTAAAGCCAATTTTTTGTTTGCTATTTTGATAGTATGTAGAGAGATCTTTGGATTAAATAAAATCCTGTTGCTTTCCAACTGAGACAACTGATATTAAATAGAAATGTGCTGAATTTTTTTGCAAGGTGGGACTGGAAACAATTGAGGGAAAAGATGTTTGGAAAGGATAACGTGCCCTAAGATGAAGTGGTTCTCAACCTTCCTAATGCCGCGACCCTTTAATAACAGTTCCTTGTGTTGTGGTGACCCCCCATATGGTGATCTCCCTTAAAAGTGTCATGAGGGCCTTGTAGAGCCCCAGATGACTACACTGGCCAACTAACTCTAACAGTCAAATGCCAGTGCTTTCTTCCTTGTACCAAATTGGCCAACGTGTATCTTTATAAATTGGGTGGTACGTCTATTAAACAAAGTTTTCTCTGGGACTCAGGCATTGTGTGTGGGAGATAGAATGAATGGTTGAATTACTAGCATGGGCACTTAGTGATAAAACTAGAAGTCTCGATTCTGTCGGAGGATTCCCACAGGTTACATGGAAATCTTTTCTTTTTTCCAGAATCTGATATGTCATTTGATTGATCTCTTTGAGTTCTTTACAGGTTCTAAGTCAGCCACAATGGGGTTTTGGATCTTCTTTCCTTTCTGTTTTTCTGTTCAACCAAAGTTTATTCTGCAGAAGCTTGTGACAGGGGGCATGCCCAAGACCAACGGACAGGCCAAGTCTTTAGGGCTGTGACACTTGGCTGTTAATAGCTTAAGAGGCTCTTGGTTATAGAAGTAAGCCATAAAGCCACAAAAGGATTTAGCTTCTTGAGAAAGTAAAAATCTACTTAGCATGTTTATGAGAAAATAGTGAGTGAGAGTTATTACCCTATTAGAGCCAAGCATTAAAGCTTCAGCGTCAACTAGAACGTTTCCCGTAGTTTGTCAAGTTGCTTTTTAAACCGTGGCTTCCCACACGTGGAACCTGCTTCCTTTAGTCTCTCCATCACAGGCAGGCTGCTGTGTATGATTCAGAACTCAGAGGGGGAGCCGGTGGGAGGTGGGTACCACAGGTCGCTTTTTATGGCATCTGACACGTTCCGTCGACTAACTCCTGCTGTCACAGCCCCAGCCATGTTTCTATACTCATTGATGGGCATTTTGCAACCTGGCTCACCAGGGCCACAGTTCTTGAATAACCAAAACTCCTTGGCTTTTCACCACTTTCTGAAGAATATGTTGTAGGTGGGCCAAGAGGTTTGACAAGAGACTAGTGGGTGAAACTCAGATTCACTCATTCTCTCAGAGGGTAAAGCTCTTAGGGAGCCTTTGAGGCTCATGTTGCTCAGAGTGCCACAACAGTAAGATATCTCCATTTCTGTCGTATGGAAGTGGCCTTGCTTAACTGACAGGAAATATATTTCTGTTGTAAACAGTGAACATCATCATATCTTAAATGTAACATTTAAAATTTTTTTAGGAATCATTTCTAGAATTTTTATTTAAACACATTATATATATAGCACTTACACATAGTATATGTATATGTGCATATGTGTGCAAGCACATGTGCACATGTGTGTTTGTGTACTTTTTTTTTTTTTTTTGATACAGAGTCTCACTCTGTCACACAGGGTAGAAAGCCACGATGTCACAGCTCATAGCAACCTCAAATTCTTGGGTTTGAGCAATCCTCTTGCCTCAGCCTCCCAAGTAGCTGGGACTATAGGTGCCCCGTATAATGCCCAGCTAGTTTTTTTTTTTTTTTTTTTTAGATGGAATCTCACTCTGTCACCTGGGGTAGTGTGCATCATCATAGCTCATGGCAACCTCAAACTTCTGGGCTCAAGATCCTTTTGCCTCAGCCTCCAAGGTAGCTGGGACTATAGGCATCCACCACCAATCCTGGTTTATTTTTCTATTATTATTTTTAGTAGTAATGAGCTCTCACTCTTGCTCAGGCTGGTCTCAAAGTCTGGAACTCAGGCAGTCCATCTGCCTCAGCCTCCCAAGTAGCTGGGACTATAGGTGCCCACCACCATGCCTGGCCAGTTTTTCTATTTTTAGTGGATATGGGGTCTCACTCTTGCTCAAGCTGGTCTCAAATTTCTGAGGTTTCACTCTTGCTCAGGCTGGCCTCGAACTTCTGAGCTCAAACAATCACCCACCTTGGCCTCCCAGAGTGCTAGGATTACAGGCGTGAGCCACTGTGCCAACCAGTCTTTTTTGACTATATGATTGCCTTAAGTTCTTGTTTGACCATGTGATGGTAGGTTCTATGATTTGGAGAAATTATTAAAAAAGAGTAGGTGTCACATATATTTATTTATTTTTCCTTCTAAGTATTGGCAAAAGACCTCTACTGTTTGATTTTCATGGTGAGGCAACTTGGACCTAGTCCCAAATGTCCTGAAGGATGATGGTTGGAAACCTCTGGAACCAAAATGCAGGGAAAACACAGAGAAATTTTATTGTCTTGCCAGAGGCCTGAGTGACCCTCATTCATTTATTCTCCTTGTGTAGTTCTTCAATGTTTTTTGCAAATGATTTCACTATAGTGAGTTTTATCTGTTAATGGTGCTAGGTGTAAAATGTCTGTGCATCTTTGAAGGTACTTTGCGAGATGCTTGTACCCCAAATGAACATGTTACATGCCTATTCACAGGATGTGTGATGCTTTATTCTCAAGGAAAAATGTAGATGTTTCAATATTTTAAATTCTTTGAAAGCCCACCCTGCCGCCCCGCAATGAGCTTTAGCTTCCCCATAGCATCCCCATACCCCTTAATCTGGCAAAGAGACAATATCTTAGACCTTTTTGGAGGTAGTGTCCAACTTACTGTTAATTCTGTTCTTGGAAAAAAGGGAGTTATTTAGTTTGACTAAAACTAGAAAACCACTGTCAGCCCTTGTATTAGGCATCAGTTCCAGGTAATTTATATCACATTTCCTTTTTGAGCCTGGTAATTTCTAAAGCCAGCAATAGGGAGTAAAGTACATCTTGAATCTATCAGTGGATGTGTTTCAAAATTGAAGAAATTGCTAACTTGCTAATTGTATTTTGGCAGATAATTAATGGAGGGTAGTTTGGCTAGTATTTCTTCTATTAAAGGAATATAGGTAAACTTTTTTGCTTGGAATTAAAAATGTATAGTATATGAGTATATGATATATTACCTTAAAAGCCTCCTAGTAATTTAAAATAGCTTTTTTTTTAGACAGAATCTTACTCTGTTGTCCAAGCTGGAGTTGCTGTGGCCTCAGCCTAGCTCATAGAAACTTCAAACTCTTAGGCTAAAGCAATAATCCTGCCTCAGCTTCCCCAAGTAGCTGAGACTACAGGCCCCTGCCATAACACCCAGCTAATTTTTCTATTTTTAGTAGAGATGGGGTCTCACTCTTGCTCAGGCTGGTCTTGAACTCCTAAGTTCAAGGGATTTTCCTGCCTTGACTTGTCAGAGTGCTAGGATTATAGGCCAACTGTGCTTGGACTAAAAATGCTACTTTCTTATTTATAACATTCCCTCATTTTCTTTCCAGCAGTGCAAGGGAAGTTTAAATCTCCTTTAAATTTACAGTGAACTTTTTAGGTTATGTGGCTTGCTGGTAGGTGCTAATGTGAAATCTGTGTTCTAGCTAAAACCATGTAAGATGATTCTGGTATAAACATGTTAACTCCAATGTCCACCATGTTTTCCAACTAAGTCTTTTTACTTGGAGGCTTTGGAGAAAAAAGGTCGAAAGGCTTGTGTGTCTAGAATGTGAGACTGAGAAGTTTTTAGTAGTAGGCTGGTTTGACTTGCGCACCCATGTGTATTTAAGTATTTGAGGATGAGTCTGGCATAGTTTAGAGAGTTCTTGTTGAGGCTGTTGGACTAGTTTTGATGTGTCATGCTTGAGGACCTTGGGAGTCTATGGCAGGCCTGAGAGCCAGCCTGGGGTGCTGGAAGGTGAAACAGACAGGATACATGGATGTAGGAATTCTAGAAGATGGGGTAGAAAAGGATTTAGCCAGCCCAGCTTTTTACTTTTCTGGCATTTGAGGGAGGTGAAGATGAACTATGTGAAAGTGATTGAACAATCACTGGTATAGACTATGGTTAAAACCATGGAAGTAGAGGAGAAGCCAGATGGGTGGTCAAGGAAGGGACCACCTACTTTGGTAGGCAGAGAATATATGGAAGGGCCCTGCTTTTATGAATTAAAAGTGCAGCATCTTCTAGGTTATTACTTGGCCAATTAACTGGTGGTATTCTATATCTGCTTAGAAACTTAAAAAAAAACCCCAACAATTCTTTTAGAAGAGTCCCTGGTAGTTTAAGAAAAGGAAACATCACAGGAAAGCTTTTATAGAAGTGTATTTTTGTGTGTGCGTCTAAGCTTCACTTAGATTCTCCCCAACCCACAGGGTAGGTTAGTTTCTCTTGCCAACACATGGAGACTGGTGAGGGAAGTTGATGACTCTCTGACTTTCTTACCTTCGTCCCGTACAGGAAAAGTGACACAACACTGTATTGGTTAAAATTTATTATAGTGAGGCCTATTAAATTTTAAAAAGCCCATTATGATGAAATCCTATAGGGACAAACAAAATGGGATGCAATTCATTTTTTGATCAATATATATTTATTGAGTCCTGTAAAACTTTATGCCAGTCACTGGGCAGAACCTCTGGATACATCTTTTAATACTTGTTCTATTAAATTTCAGTATTAATCTTTATGTTTCTATATAAAGCAATTTGCTATAGTTAAAGCATGACATGACTTTAATTATAGTAAATATTTTAATGTTTTCATGCAAAATAATTTTATTCTTACTCGAAGCACAACTGGATGCTTCTGTTGTATCTGGATGACATTAATGATCAAATAAATACCTGCTTTGATAATTGAAGGTAATAGTTTTTTACAAAAGTTTGGTAATTAAATCATTGGGATCTGTTGTTACTAAAGTTGATTTTAAAAACTACATTTTCCCTCTTTTTAAAACTTATTCTTTATTTGCATCTATCATCAGGTACAAAGTTCCATCTGGCTACACTGTGGTGAGATCAGAGCCTTCAGGGCCCCTGTCACTGGAGGGATGCACATTGTACCTGCCAAGCAAGCTCCTGTCGTCCATAGTTTTCTTCTTGCAGCCATCTTTGCAGCAATAGGGAGCAACAAGGGGGAAGTGACAATCAGGAACCATGTTAGGCCTGAGCAGGTCAGGGCAATGTCTGATAAGGGAGGCTTGGATTTTGGATGGAGAGTTTTCTAATATTACACTGTTTTAAAGAGAAGCTCAGTGATATTGGTGTTTCATTACTTAACTAGACACCAGGTATCAGATAGGGAGGGCTGTACAGAGGAGTAAACACTGTCGATTACTGTCTCTTTTTCCCTTTTGCAGTATCATCTATGGTGTGCTGACCCCCAATTCGTGAAATATAGGCTACATTATTATTATTATTACTATTTCAGTGATGGGACTTGCTTTGTCACCCAGGCTAGCGTACCGTGGTGTGATCACAGCTTACTGCATCCTTGAACTCCAGGGTTCAAGGGATCCTTTTGCCTTAGCCTTCCAAGTAGCTGGGACTATAGGCGAGTAACATCATGCCAGGCTACATTTTAAACAATTTAAAAAAAATTATTTTTTTTATAATTTTTTTAAATTTTTACATATACATGTGATTATTAGGTTTCCACTTTTTGCCTTCACAGAATTAAAAAGGCTTAAAATTTACCAGCAATAACAATGTTAAAGATAAGGACTAGAAACGAAAACCTTGTAAAGAATGCGTGAAGATAAATACATTCAGAAAAGAAATCCGATGATTGCTGCAATGAAGTGCTAAGAAATAATAATAATAGTAATGCAAAGAAAGTAACGTTCACATTGTCAAATAAGAGTATGACTATAATAGAATGCTTTGACTCCGAGGGTCAGTAAAAAAAAATTTTTTTTATATAGCAATGGTTGCCTAGGCTGGTCTCAAACTCCTGGGCTCAAGTGAGCCTCCTGCGTCAGCCTCCCAAAGGGATGTGATTACAGTTGTAAGCCACCATGCCCAGCTGGGAGCATCATTGTTGGAAATATTTTTATGAGGCATATTGTAATATTACATCTTTCCCATGATATTTTTTTTTTGTTGTTTGTTTGTTTTATGCCACCTTACATTATGAGCCTAGAGAGAAAATGTTATGAACAGGACCACAGTTTAGCAATTTAATGTAAAGAGCATTCTAGTAGTGAAATACTGTTTTTTAAATAAAGAAAAGCAAAACCTTAGCTGGAAAGGTTGAGGTTGATAGCAGTGAGATTGAGTAACGTGGGAGGAGGGACTATGTTGGGAATTGATTGGTAAAATGTAGCTTATTTGGTAAAATTAATCTGTTCATTAGTGACTGACCAACATGGGTAGTTAGGTTTATCAGGTGGTAATGCTAACACTTGGCGGATTTTACTTTAATGGAGACAAGGTTTCACTATGCTGCCCAGGCAGGTTTTTAACTCCCGGCCTCTAGTGATCCTCCTACCTTGGCCTCTCAAAGTGCTGGGATTATAAGCGTTAGCCACCACACCCAGCCAGCAGCTTTTACTTTTTCTGCAGGAGAATTCGGTAGTACAATTCCTAGCCTGTCAAAATGTCATCAGTGAGGCTTGTCAAGGTCATGGCTACAGTCCGGCAGTTGCTCAAGGGTTACACACTCCTCTTCTCTCTCTGCACATAATTTGTCCTGACAAATCTTAAACCATGGCGTCAGCTCAGGATCTCTGTGTTTCTCTGTTAAGTTTGTGGTTCCAGCACAGGTAACTGAAAACAGATGTGCTAAGCGAAAACTCTGCATTTTTCTTGTTGCGCTTTTGGTGATTTGGGGGTGGGGAGTGAAACGGACTTTTACAAACCCTTTGTGCTTTGTTATGGGCACAGTTCCCTGACCCAGCGGAGTTCGCCCAGGTTCTCTCCAGACGCCTGCTTTTTTAGTTTTTGGTGGGGACTGCTGACTTCAGTGGAGAGCAGCCATAGCCCCCTTCTTTGTGCCAATCTCTTTCTTCTGTTACCTGTTTCCTGTCTGCAGACTGCACATGGCCCTGTGGGACCCAAGGTGATTTTTCAACCTAGCAATCACCTCTTAGTTAAACACTCATGAAACATAGTATTTGACAGTCCTAGGGACTGAATGAGTCCTGTCTCATGCCTGGGATCAACAAGAGGACAATGACTGGACCAAAAGAAAGAGAATTAAGAGGGCTTAAAAACAGAGCTCTCACAGAAACCTAAGGAGGGAGGACCAGATTCTTATGGTGGGGATGGCTGAAAAATGAGGGCAACAAAGCTTCATAAGCATCTGTGTGTGAGGTGAACAGGTGGGTTACTGGGAAGCCAGGACCAGACACTGTGCCTAGGACGTGCCGTGTCACGGTCCAGCTAGGGGGAGACGGGTTATGGAAATAAATAAAGCACAATGCAAGGTAGTCTGTGGAAGGTGCCGGCCGAGAACTCTCATAGGGATCCAGGGGAAAGAACTTCTGGGCAGACACTTTTCTGAAAAGTGGCAGCTTTATGGGGGATAAGACTTGAGCTGGTTTGAAAATGCCTCATGTTAGCACAAACTGGGAAGCTAGCATTTGGGGGTAGAGATCGCAAAAGAAGACAGGAAAAGGAAGCCCCAAGGAGGGTTTCCAGGAACAGGGAAGTGAGCAACTTGGCTGGAGTGGAGGGTTCATGCAGGCAAGTGGGAGACTGGATGGGAGACAGTGGACAGCACCAGTCTGCAGAGGCCCCTGAATACCTACCAAGGAGCTTAGGGTTCATCTTTTGACCATGGGGGAGCCAAGGAAGGCTTCTGATCAGGGGTTGTGACATGTGCAAAGTAGTATTTTAGGACACATAGCCCAACCATGATGTGGAGAATCAATGGCTTGCTTATTTATTGCCTGGACTTTCTCTCCCTCTCTCTCTGTCTCTTTTTTTCCCTGGACTTTCCGATACTGTTTCTCAGGCCATCTTCCAGTTAGAAGTGACTTTTTATTGTGCACAGGTGGGCTCCCTGGCATTGTATTAGGAACTTACCCTGACAGCATTGTTAGTTAGGAGAGAGAAATGTTTTATCACCAGTTTCTCTTAAATCCTCAGGGGCAGTATTTCAAATGTCTTTGAAATGTGGGCTGAGTGATGGCTATGTGATCGACTCTTAAATACAGCACTGCTAAGCCCAGCCCTGCAATCATGTGGTTATGAAATATTATCCAGCTTGAAACTATAATACAAAAAACCCGTCTTCATCTGCCCTACTCCCAACATGTGATACGGGATCCTAACCTTTGAAGGGATGTGGAAGAACTGGAGAACTGCTGACTACACAAAATGCAAACGAGAATCCCATGTGGAAGGATTCTTCTTTCAGTTTTTGGTAATTTTTTCTCTAGAATCTTTGCTCCAGGCCACACCACCTGTTTCTGTTCCAAATGTTTCTAAGGCCAAAGGTCTCTGCTTCGGAGATTTGAGGCACTTGCTTGCTGGTGACCTACATGTCACACTGAGAGAAGAGAAAAGAATGGAGGGGAAGAGAAGGTGGGCAGAGGGGTCCTTTTGTCTGATAAAACTGGGGTGACATTGCCTATGACATAGGGATAAAGAGCCTCCATCTTTCCTTTTATAGGGATAAAAATAAATTGTATGTCTACCTGGCTGCACATTCAGGATGCAGAATAAAAACCAAAATGTGATGCATTTCATCTTCATTCTATTCATTGTTGACTATGTCTGTATTAGAACACAGAAGCTTAGCACTTTGCAATTTAACAGCCAGTTAAACACCACTTAACCCCTTAGCACTTGCCAATTGCTTTTCTTCCAAGCATATTTCCAACCCCACCCTCCCCACCAATACTGTCCTGATTGCTGCAGTCACTCACTATTAGGCTAATTTGCTGCCCTGGGAGACACTGTGTTGAGACTGGCTCTCTGATTAGGTGGGAATTGATTAAGCAGAAACTGCTTCATTCTGTTGCTGGATCTGCGGAAGCAGCGAGAGCGTTCCTCATTCTCAGCCTCCTTCCACTTTGCTGTTGTCTCAATTAAGTGACTTTCTATGATTCATGCCTCATTAGCATCAATGTCTCCTGAATGCCCGTTCTCATCCTGCAGTCTCTGCAGACATATGTGAATGATGTATGCTCTGAATCCCTCAGTTCTGACACTTTCCTGTTATCCTACTGAATGCTGGTGATGGTATCAATAGCAAGGTGAAAATGAAGTTTCTAGGTTGAAATCATACTTCTTGAAATTCTCTGGAACCTCTTCTGTGCCCTGCCCACTCCTCCCTCGTTCCTTTGGTCCAAGTCCTGAGTATTAGTTGGATGGTTAAGCCTTGACCTCAGAGACTGGAACTTGACTTTGAAAACTTAGATGAAGTTACATGGATTCTTTAGGCCTCATTACCTCCTTCTGAAAGAGCTGCACAGGAATAGTGTTTACCTCAGAGTGAGTTTTGGCAGACATAATACAGTAGAACCTTTGTAGTTGACCATCTCCTTACACTGACCACCTCCTTAAGTTGACCTGGGTTTCACAGACCGGACATGTACCACATGCACGTAGCAGTAGAGCAGGCCCAGTTCCTTATGTTGACCACCTCCATATGTTGACTAGTTGTTTCAGTCCCTTGGGTGGTCAGCTTACAGAGCATCTGTTATGTATGTAAAGGCTTCTGCAGTAACGCTCTCCAGAGTTGAGGCTCTTGCTGTCATTGTGTTCCAGATTTTCACTCAATGCATGCCTGCAAGTCACCCCCTACAGGCCAGCTTCTGCCTTTCCTGAATCCTCATAGTACTTCGTTGGGCATCTTTTCCTGGCATTTAATGATTAAGTATGTACCATTTGCTTTCCCCTTTTAGACTGTGAGCACCTTTAAACTAGGGGATGGCTTGGTGTACCCTGTCTCTTGCATACTTGTGGGTTCTAAGCTTGGATGGGCATCAGAACCACCTGGGGAAGCTTTGAAAGACATGCAGAGTCCTGAATTCCAGCCCCAGATAACATCTTGTGAGTGGGGTTGGAACCTAGGAACCTGGATTTTTTGTGAATGCTACAGGTGTTTCTGCTGTGGGTGGGCCTCAGACTCTAGTGTTAGAATCAATTCTACAAGGCAGTGGTTCCCAAAGCTCTCAAACCCAACATCCCCTTTAATATATTTTATAACATCTTCTTTACTTCCTAAAATGAAACTCATAGATAATAGTATTCACATATATTAAAACCCCCTTCTAACTATACTAGGAAGGAGAAATAACATGGAAATAATTTATAATAAAATAGCACCCATTTCAATGTATGCACAGATATATTGAAGACATAATGAGATAGTTATATCTTTACTCCTATAGTAAATTAGTTTGGATTGAAGAAATTTTCAGCTGAATATTATCAATTATAGATTAGTACTGATATATAACCTTAGAATATAAAAGCTAAGTAAGTCTTTTATGTCACTAAGAATATGACAATTATAAATGTAGACCAATATAGGTGCATTATTGAGAAGACTCATTAATCATGAATGGCATTGCTGTAAGAGTCATCATTTCCAGAGATGGTATAAAAACTCTTTGTAAAGTTCTAAAAAAAAATGGTACAAAAAAATACAGTACATCTTTCCCTTGATTTATAGGATAATCAAATTCCTAGAAAATTTAGTATATATAAACTGAAGAGAATATGTTTATGAAATGTAGAGTTCAGATCTGGACTCAGGTAATTATATAAACCTTTTCTCTCTTCTATGAAGAGACATGTTGTGTGGGACATGGGACAACCCATCATCAAGAGGAATTTTGAGGAGCATCTTAGGACTCTAGCAATCCTACTCTTTGCTCCTCAAATACCAGTAGAGCCCTGCAATCCTTGTTAACAACCTGAAGCCCCCTACCCAGTTCTACAGCCACCCCACTGAGACCCACTGCTGTGGAAAAAGACCAATGTACCAATAATTGGTACAGAGCCTCCAGCAGGACGCCCCCAACACTTGGTCCTCTGGATATATTTGGTGAATAAATAAATGGATAAACTACCAGACTTTGAATATTCGAAATAAACAGCACATATGCCAAAAAATATTTGTGAGTGTGATTTCTTTTTTTTTTAAAACCAGAATTGGCTTTTGTTCTTTGTTACATTATAGAACCCTGGGGTAATATAAACTGAAAAAGGGGTCTGTTGCAGGGTAGGTTCTCTAGAAGCAGATGCTGAGATGGAATTTGGGGTATAAGATGCTCCTTAGGGAAGCATCTCAGGAAAGGAAGAAGCAGGATTGGGCAGAGGAAGAAGGTGAAAGGCCTCTGCAACTCGCAGGAAGCCCTGGAGTGAGTGAGTGCAGTCATGGGCCTGAAAGGCAGGGCCTCTGCATCCCTGCCTCCCAGACACCAGATGCAGGTGGTCACAGGAAGGGCAGAAAAGAGGGTGTGTTCGCATGTGAGGGGGCTTTGCAGCCGGGGCAGACCCTGAAGGAGCTGGTAGCTGGAGGCAGTGTGCTCTCCATGCTCCTTGCTGCTGGGCAGCCGGTCCTTACTTGACGGGAGACCTGGGAGGTTCATCTCAGTCTGCCATGGGCTTTCACACACATCTCATGCCTGACAGCAGCCCTGGGAGATCGGCACAGTTATCATTGCCAGTTTGTAGGGGAGGAAACTGAGGCTTCGAGATTTTTCACTAACTTCTCCTGTTTAAGTACCTAGCCAGTATCTGAGTCAGCTCCCTGCAGGGCCTGACGATTCCCATTCATTCATGTGTTTACTCACAGGTATTTGGTTGGTGTGAGGTGTGTGCTCCTGCGGTCAGGGGACAACTGAGCCGCTAAAGCCTGTCTCATTCATACTGGTTTTCTTTCCTGGTTCGCTGAGTAGCTTACAGGTAGATTAGTGTGATGAGGTGGAGATATCTGAGTCCTTTTATTCACAGCTTTTATCACTTGATCAGCTTTGGAATTAATTTTTAAACTCCTTGATGTGCCTGAGAACTGCTTGTTTTATGATAAGATTTTCCTTCTAGGTTGTTTCTAACACAGAAAGGACATGTGACTTAGGGCCTCTTGCAAAGAATGCCTTGGGCCTTCAAGGTATCACTTCACAGACTCCAGCCAACTGGTACTGTGGGCAAACCAGCCAGCTGGCAGCTGCCGCAGGAATCTGACACACACCCCAGGAAGCACGTGCTGCCAGGCGTGCTGGCCTGTTCCCTGCCTGTGCCCTCTTCCTCTCTTTCGACTGGACAGTTTCAGTTTAGGCTCTCAATGACGCATTGAAAAGGATTTCAGACTGTTTCTAGGTCCCCTGGTGGGACTACTATCTTTAATCAAAGGCAATACATTTCTACTACTGTGTATTAGAATAATTTTGGTTTTTTCGCAAATCAAATGGCAAATGACTGTTAAGCTCTGAGACTAGCTATAGGTAAGTCCAGTGGAACTCTTAGACTCGTGAGCCATACTAACTCTGGCAGATGAAATAAACGTAACATGGACATCACTGTTAGGATGTTCCAAAGGTTGACACATATACCTATGTTGGGAAACTATAGCTAAATGTACCTTTATTTACAAAATATTCACATAGTAGTTTATAAAATATCTTTAAGACATTTCTCTATGAGTGATATATAAACATAAAAGATATATAATACAAAATATAATATGAGTTTCTTAATTTTTCCTACTTATGGTGTCTTTGGAATACCCTATAATTTAATATTTCTGAGGCTAGAATTTGTTTAAAATAACTTAATTGAAAAATTACAAGACTCGGTGCCTATAGCTCAAGTGGCTAAGGCACAAGCCACATACACCAGAGGTGACAGGTTTGAATCCAGCCCCGGCCTGCCAAATGACAATGACAACTACAGCCAAAAACTAGCCAGGCATTGTGGCTGGCGCCTGTAGTCCCAACTACTTGGGAGGCTGAGGCAAAAGAATCACTTAAGCAGAGGAGTTGCAGGTTGCTGTGAGCTGTGACATCATAGCACTCTACCCAGGAATATAGCTTGAGGCTCTGTCTCAAAAAAAAAAAAAATTATAAAATATATGCTTACTGTACAAATGAAATCTCTTGTCCCTTCTAGGGCTGCCATATCCTTGAGGTCACCAATATGAACAGCTGAGTGTGTTTCTTCCTTACCTTTCTCTGTGCATTCTTGTGTATTCTCGTGTATTTGAATATATGAGGTCTGGCAGTTAAGTTTGTGAATTTGCTACCATATGCTTACGTTGGCAGCATTGTACAAACAACTTGGTAAGATTCCGTAACCTTGGTATGTTGGTGTCTCACCTTTGTATTCCTGTTAACCTGTGGTGGTGTCTTGCTGAGTGGGGTTCATTGTCATTTTTGTGTGCTGTTGGGGGAATGTGGGAGCTTGCATTAGAATAAAAAAGCAAACACTTGTAAGTTTCTTGTTAAACTTGACAAAAGGGGAAGTGAAATTGGGGACATGTTAGATCAAGTTTAAGGGGATAATGCCAGGAAGAAAACGGCAGTGTACAAATGGATTAAATGTGTTTCTGAGGGGAGAGAAAGCATCACTGATGAGGAGAGGTTAGGGTGGCCATTAGTGAGAGGAACTGATGAAAACATTGCAAAAATTCATCAGATTGTGTATCAAAGCCATTGGCTAATAGTGAGAAGCATAAAAGACGAAATAAATATCAGTAGAGAAACAGGAAAATCTTACCTGAAAATCTCAGCATGAGAAAGGTGCGGCTCTCGTGTCCTGATGATGTACCAGATTCCATGATGCTGTGTCTGAGGAGTTTTTATCCAGTGAACAACTAACTGTATTGGAACCCCATCCCTATTCACCTGATCTGAATCTGATCCTTTTTCTTGACCTGAAGATAAAGGAAATATTGAAAGGAAGACATTTTGATGACATTTAGGACATTGAAGGTAATATAAAGAGAGCTTTGATGGTCATTCCAGAAAAAGAGTTCCAAAATTGCTTTGAAGCGTGGACTAGGTGCTGGAGTCAGTGTCTAGGTTCCCAAGGGGAGTACTTTTCTTTTTAAATTAAATCATAAACACATAGATCATGTATATATTAATGCATTTATGGGGTACAATGTGCTGATTTCATGTAGAATTAGGAATGCTTACATCACATTGGTTAATATATACCTAGGAGAGCACTTTTGAAGGTGACTATAGTGATATTCAGCAATGAAGTATGTAGCACTTTTTCTTGGATGACTTAGTGAATTTAATTGTCAGACCTTGTACTATATAAATATATTTGCCCACATTATTTTTTTATTCCTTTTCAATGAAAACATGACACTAAATATCGGGTATGTTATAAACTGCTATATCTATAAAACAATGTATGGACCCTCCAAGATTAATACATAGCTCCATAACGTTCCATAGTATGGATCTACCATGATTTATTCAATTCTTTCTTCCACAGATGGCTGTTCAGCTTTTTTCCAGTTTTTTGTTATTAAAATGGTGCTGCTCCTACACCAGGTACCTTGGAGCTGAGGAAAGGGAGATGAACAACAGAGAAATGCTCCCAACTTTCCAGAAGTTGACATAGTGTTGGGAGCAGATAAACCATAAGTAAAATAGGGAAGAGCAGATTTCCTTTCCCTTCAACCCCAATGTCTCTCCTCTGCATTTAGTCTGCTATTTGTTACTTAGAAATTCCACCGGATGTCCTTTAAGGGCTTCAGACTCCCTTTCTCCCTCCCCTTCCCACCCCCACCCCGCTTCTGCTCTTACTCCTGTAGCCATCACATTGGTTGGTGCCACTAATGTTTACTCAGTTGTCCAAGCTTGAAATGTGGGGGTTATTCTTTATTCTGCCATTCTTTCTTCTCCACCTCCTCAGATCTCGTGAGTTGCCAAGTCTTGTCGGTTTGGCCTCCTACATAATTGCTTTAGAATCTGTTCTCTCTTCCCCAAGTACAGAGCACAAAGTCTGACTCCTTGGCAGGGCCTGCGAGGGCTTCACTCTCATCCTCTACTCCCTCAAACCTTTCTCCAGCCACACGTCTGTTCCTCCAAGTTCTTGGACTTCTCAGCTGGGAACAGTAGCATCCCCCATCCCTGAGGACATTTGGCAATGTGGGGGACATTGCTCTAGTTGTCATCATGATTGGGAGCTGCTGCCAGCAATTAGTGGGTGGGGTCGGGATGGCATATATCCTGCAGTGTGAGATGGTCTTTTACGTGAAGTGTCCCACCCAGAATTGCAGGCAGTCACCCTGCTGAGGAACAATATGCTGTTTTGTGCCTCCCTTCTTTGTACTTTGTCTGAGGTGTCCCTCCTTGACCTTCTCTGCCTGGGGATCTCTTACATATTTTTTGAGTTCCAGCTTAAAAATGCCACCTTCTCCCGGAAACCTCCTGCACCCTTTTCTCACCCTGAGGTTAATCAGTTTGTCCTCTTTGTTCTCAGGGCTCTTTACCTTTGGAGGGCCATATCTTTGAGTGTGTCTTTCCCTAAAAAAGAGGTGATCTTGTTCAGCTTGTATTCCTTGTCTCTGCTGGGGTGCAACAGGCAGGGAACAGGCCAACTAAAGAGGGTGACATGGCTTAAATCAATGACACTGATCATCTTTTTTAGCTGTGCAGCTCTTGGCTTGGGCTTTCCTGGTTATGCTTGAATCCTTTATTCTCCTCCCTCCCCCAACCCCTGCCTTTTCCCTTCTCAATCGCAGCCTTCCTAACTCTGGCATGTGCTTCTCCATTACTACGGATTGGCTATCTTCCATAGTCACAGTCATCTGCGGTTCCTCCAGGCATCTAAGAATTGAAATAGATCTTGGCCATCTTTGCTCCCGAGGTGTGATTGCAATAGTTACAGCTCCTGTTTCCTAGGCAACCGCCTTCTGGTTCTGAGTAGAGTGCTTCTCTGAGTGCGTCTCCATTAGGAGAGAGGAGTCTTACTGCTCGCATCTCCATATTTAAACTTCCCCTGCTTTATTGCTTATTTATAAAAGGCCAGTTTACACTGGAACAGGGCAGGGATAAAATATTATTCTGCTCTGGCAGTGTAAAAACTTTACCGAAGCATACTATATCTACAGAAGACAGCACGTATAATAAGTATATATTTCCATAAACATGTTGTGTAAATGGCATCCAGATCAAGAAATAACACATTACCCATACCCCAAAGCTTAATGGTTTTTCCTGGAAATGCTGATTTTTTTTTTTCTAATGTGCATTTCTTATTTTATCCCAAACTGGCCTTAATCTAAGATTCCTTGAGATAGGTCCTGATTGACGTCCCCTGGGCAATGAATATGCAGATTAGACAGGTAGATTTAGATTATTACTATTCCAAATATCATCAAATAATGCCATTTTCCCATGTTAGGGAGGTGTCCTATAGATAAGAGCCTCTAATCTCTTGGAATCTTCACTGTTGTTAGAAGGCAGGGCATACTAGGGAGGCCTAAGTCCAGGCTGACTGTTTATGCGCCTGTGAAACAGATGCATGCAAACACATAGACCCCTCTCTTTACCTGATTTCCCCCTACCCCACCCTTTAAAAAATCACTGCTCTTTGTGTATCAGTTGGTGCAAGTGGTGATTTTAGAATCAGGTCATTCCAGAACGAATCCCACCTTGGTCATCCACACTGTGTGAATATATACAATTCCTTTTGCTTCTTAGTCTCCTCACTTATAAAATGGGAATAATATATTTCTCTAGAAGAAGTGAAGAATAAATGAGATAAGGAATGTGAAAAATACTAGCTTTGTGCTTGGTTCACAAAAAGTCACAATAAATGACAGTTTCTATCTTTTCTCCCCTCAAGTTGAAAATTGTCATCACCTTGCGTCTGGATCACCTTTCTATCACCCATGTGATCTCTGTGCCTTCTGCTTCCCTTTCCCCGGGTCATCTTGAATGCTCGACCCTCCAGATTTAGCTTTCTCAGCTACTATTCCACCTTTGCTATTCCCTTCGCCAAAAGATGACCCATTTTCATGGCACATATGCTAAGGGCTGGCACAGAAGGACTTCACAGGTTGGTGCAGAGCTTCTGGCCCATCCCCCGTAACTGCACCTTTGGCCTGGCCAGTTGTCTCATGGTGCATGGTTGAACTCACCTGGTGGCAATGCTCTCTCATGGGTCAGCCATTTAGGCATTCTGAACACAGAAGCCACTTTTCCCTTCCTGTTCTGATGTCCTCGGGCTATGGTGGAGGAGGTGGTTGGCTGCCCTCTGCCCTTCTCTTCTTGTCATAAAGCCTGCCCCAGCTCATCAGCCTTGACACCACTTGAAACATTTGACCTCCTTTCCTCTCCCCTGGAGATGGCATTCTGGCTCTGAGGATTCAAGGAGCTCCAACTCAACCCTGGGCCTCTGTCAAGTCTGGCTTCTTTGTGTTCTATACTGGGAAATTGGGCTTTGGCTTTGTCCCCAAGTTGTGATTTCTACCTGACTCCTGATTCTGATGCCTCTCTCCCAGTTCCTGCCTCGGTGCCTCATCTTGTTCCCCACCACTCCTAGAATGGCTTAGTCCCTTGGACACAGCACAGGGAGGCAGCCTTCCCTGCACCCTTGGTGCCTTGTCTTAGATACCCTTACTCTGACCCTGACCAGCTGCTTACTTATGTTGACAGAAAAGAAGCCATACTCTGTAAAATAATTTAAAGAGGTTTATTCTGAGCCAAATGTGAGGACCAGCACCTGGTCCTTGAGTATATGGTGGTGGGGTTATAGTTTGGTTTTCTGTATTTTAGGGAGACAGGGATTATAGGTGAGGTTATAAATTAATACGTGGAAAAAACATATTGGTTTGGCCCCAAATGGTGGGACATCTGGAAGTGGGAGCTTACAGATTCTAAGTGGGTTTAAAGGTTCTTTAGGGGCCAATTGGCTGAAAGAGTTAGGCTTTGCCTGAAAGACCTGGAGTCAGTGAAAAGGAATGCTTAAGATAATTAGAGACAAAGCACCAGACAGACTTAAGTGGTTTGTTATGTATACTGAGACCCTGCAGGTAGGTCTTGCATAGCCTTAGGCCTGTTAATGAGTCACAAAGAGCATCTCTAAGAAGGGGAGGGGGCATGATGAGGCCTGTCTGATCTCCTTTCTCATGGCTAGCAATCTTAGTTTTAGGGATCCTCTTGGCCAAGAGAGGGTCTAGTCAGTAAGGCGCTGAGAGGGAGCCCACTAGTTATAATAGAACTATAATAAAGCTAAGATAGCTTAGTACCCTTGAGCCATAATTTCAGATACCTTGTCTAATGGACTGATTGCCTCTTAGCCTCAGGGCGTGTCATCTCAGGTGAGTTCATTTAGTACACTCATTTGGAACATGGCTTTCTGGCCTCTGACCTATCCAGGACATGGTTGGGAGTCAAGAAGCATTAGAAACACAGAGCTGTGATAAGCCAAAAATAGGCCTTATGAAGTCTAAGGATCACATTCTTTATTCTTAGAGAAAGCCTCAGGCCATCACTTAGAGCCCTGTACTCTTACAGTAGACACAGTGCTGATAAATTGTGGCTAATTGGCTTTTAAGTGCACCATAAATTAGAAATGGCCAATTATAGGCAGTACTTTTACAGTAGGACAGGGAGAAGAGAGAAATGACAATCTAATAGAAAGGGAAGGGTGAGAAAAGTGATAAACCCATAGAGCAGCTGAAAAATTACATAAAAAATAGTGGAGTGATTTAGTATTTTAAAAGACCTGAAAGCCTCTTTAAAATATAGGATGTTCACAAGGGTGACCCTTAGCCATCTGCAAAACATGTGAATATGGGCTTTATACTCTTCTCAAGAAGGTATGGAGAAGTGGTACCAGCCATTTTAAGGTCTCTAACTAAAATGGCTAAAACAGGAAACATTTCCACATTCACGCTAAACCTTTACTTGTTCATTCATCTAACATTTAATGAATGCCCACTCTGTGCCCGGCATTGTTCTAGGTGTTGAGAATGTAACAGAGAGAAAAACAGACCAAATTCCTGTCTTCTTGGAGATTGATCTAGAAGACCAGAGTAAGTAATTCCTCATGGCTTGATAAGGTTAAGATTTTTCCCTTTATTATTTGTAGTAGGCTGATAGGAAGTTTTTCTATGTCGTAAATAGATTAAATGAAAGAGAATATTTCTAAGACTTTCAAAGCCAACTCCAAGAATGTCATATACCACATTTAAAGTCTCCAAGGAGCTTGACTGGCTTTGGCTTTTGACTTTTCATCACAACGGCAAGTAGGAAATGTGGTTTGTTTTTTTCTAGTGGGGAAATGGCAGAACAGGAAGGTGCAGTAACCTGCCTGAGGTTATTCAGGGGTTAGTGACACTCTTAAATTCCCACACTGGAAGATTTCTCATTTCCAAGTTCTGGTCCCTTGGCTAGGGACTGTTATTCATTTTGTGTAAAGAAAAAAGGAAGAAAAAGCCCAAATTTTAAATATAAAAGGTGAAAAATGAAGTGATTTAATGTTTGGGTGATCAGTCCTAGAATGAATTTCTCATCCATGGACTTGAGACCCGCTTGTATATTAGTGGCTTGTCTGCCTCTTTTGAGGATGTAATTTCATCTGTCATTTTCCATTTTTTTTCCTTTTCCTCTGGCATACTTATAGAAAGTGCTTAGCAGTTATTTGAGGCTTTCTAAAAATTATCTAAATGAAATAGCTACTGAGCTCTTATTTTGGTTCTTAATCAGAAAGGACTGAAAATGATGGTATTTGGTGGAGAATTCTTTAGTCACCCCCATTTGATCCCTTGAAAGACTGTGGGTTCAGCCTGGCCAGGTGGCTACCAACCCTCAAATAGGTTCCATTTGTGTGAGCAATCACTTTGTTATTGAAGCACAAAGCCTTCCTATGTGGCTTTCCCCTCCTTCCTCTCTGCTTTGTGACTTTCTGCTTGGAGAGTGAGTATTTGATTTATTATTTTTTGCAGAAGGTCATTTTTATATAGGGATATGTCATATGCTTTAAATTCTAGCCCTTGGAGGATGTGATAAAATACTTTTACTACTGGATTTCAATCTGTGAAAACATAGGTTGTTCAGGTCGGAACTCTTACGTTACAGTGCTAATAAAGCCAAAGGCTTGAAATATTATGAATATTTTCTTTTATCTTTCTTTTTAACATTATGGAATTCTGTGCTCTTTCAACTGTAAAAGGAAAGTAACACCCATTGGTTTGTGGTATTTTTATGGCAATGTTTAATATGCGCTGGCCATAAATGGTCTCAATTATAATACTCTCTGTATATAAGAAATCCCACACGGAGGAGCTGAAGAATCACAAAACACTCAGTCATTTTTATTAGACAAGGCAGAGGCAGTAATGAAAAAAAAAAAAGAGGTGGTTCAAGCTTTTATTTTTAAAAAGCTTTTACTCAATGGAATGCATTGGCATTTTTGTGACTAAAATAAGAAAAAAGTACCTGGCACGTGGAATGGGTTAATGATGTGTGTGCTCCCATTTGGATTCCTGGCTAGAGTGTGGTTGGGGTTGATGTTGGACAGAGTATTTCTGTGAGGATGGGATCCTGCGGGAGGCTCATGGCCTTTCTCAGGGTGCCCAGGATGTTTTGGCTGCTGACTCTTCCACCATTCTTGTCATGGAGCCAATTAGCATTTTTATTTTATAAATGGCATTTATAAATGGCCATTATAAAATTGAGAAAGTTTAGTGTTTTTTAAGAAGTAAGTTGTGTAATTTTTAAAGAGCCTATGAAATCTGACCTGGTAACATTGACCTAAGTTTTTGTCGATTTTGTCTAGAAATGGAGTTGAGGATTTTGTGTTCTTGAACTTGAAAAATGTCATTTTCTCATCACCCTCAGGAGTTGGGGAGGGGTGAAGGCAAGGTTCCCATTTTATAAATGATGTGAAGGATTCTGGTGCCCGGGAATGTCCCACTATCCCTGTGCCAGATGGGTGGTAGAGTAGGAGGCTTTCTCCTTCTGGAAGGATGCCCTGAGTGAAAGGTAGGAAAGCTACCCCCTGGTTATGAATTCCTTAATGCAGTTCTGATTACAGGGACTGTGAAAATCAGTACAAAAACTCAAAGAGGCTGATGCTAACATCAAACTAACATCAAACCCTGATAGTGAATGCTGAAAACATGAGGGAAAATTCCCTGCAAGAAATCCGGGGTGTATTCTGTTTAAGGGAAGGCTATCAAAACAAAAGATAGTTGTTGAATTCAAAATGCTTCAAGAGATGTATTAGTTAGAATACTGATTTGGTTAAAATAGCAATAGAGAAGTTTATTTTAGTCCCATCTAGGTAAATCTGCACACAAACAGACCAAGGCTGAGAAGATGACTCTGTGATATAGGGTATAAAGTTTTCTCCTCTCTTATTACTATGCTTCTCTATCACACAGCTTCTATCTTTCAGGTAGGATGGTTGCTCCAGTTTTTATCACCATCGATAAACATGGGTAAAGGAAATAGGAAATGGGAGGTCAGCCTCTTTCCTTTTTTTTTTTTTTTTTTTTTTTTAGAAGACAAGGTCTCACTATGTTGCCCTGGCTAGTCTTGAGTTCCTGGACTCAAGTGATCCTCCCCTGCCTCAGCCTCCTGACTAGCTGGGACTACAGGCATCTGGCACGCTGCCTGGCTTCCAGTCCCCTTGCCTAAGAGCATTACCTAGAAATTGCAAGTATTGTATAGATTGTATTACATTGGCCAGAACCAGTCATGTACTACTTATCTGCAAGGGAAGCTGGGAAACATAATCTTTTTTTGGGTGGGGGAAATGCAATGTTTATGTAGTCATGTGCCTACTTAAGACTTCTACAGGAAAGGGAAAATAGGTATTAGTGAGACAACTACGAGCCTCTGCCATACCAGAATAGCTATACCTGTCCTTCAGTGTCGCTGTACTGCTGTGGTTTCTAGACAAACTCAAACTTGACCCTGCCCCTTTTAAAGAGGCATAATTATTATTCACAGACAACATTTGACTATATCATTCAATGTTTACATTTTGCTTAATGTATTGTATATATATCCATGTTAGGAAAGTAAATTTTGAATGTATTATTGCTACAAGCGATTGTACTTGCCTTAAACATTCTTCTGTGGGAAGAGTGAATTCATTTTGATAGGTTGAAATTTTTACTAGAATTTCTGTTAGCACAAATTCATATACATTGAAATGAGAATGGCTTCAGAAAGGGCAGCTTCTAGGGAGGAGGTCAAAACATTTCGTTAAGGATGGAAATTTGATCGTGGAAAGAAATTCACAGTCAGTGGTCAGAAATTAGAGTTCACTTTATGATGCTGATTCTATGCATGGAACCAAAACATTACAATCTCATCGATAACTTCCCCCACCCCTGTGGGTAATCATATTAACAAGCAATTTTTGGGCCTGGGTTCTAAAATAATTTGATTGAAATAAAGAGATGTCTCTTGTTTCTCTACAAGAAGATAGTGCCAGAAAGCTCTGCCATTTATTCTTTCTGGCTACTTCCTGTCTGGATTTTGTTTATTGCTCTCTGCCCAGAGTTCTGTATCAGAGGGAACTACTGTATGGCCAGGAAGATTTGTTTGTATAAAAGTGCGTGAGTATTTTGTTCGGGTTGGTAGGAAGTAAGCTGTCTCTGATATTCAGATTCTTGTTTTAAATCCTAGCATACACCACACGTTATAGATTTTTAGTTGACACTTTCAGTTGAACGTGCATCTACATTTTTCCCTCAGTTTTTTTCTTATCCTGGAAAAGGTGATTTTGATGTCTGGTCCTATTTTCTTTATAAGAGTGAACCAGACTTGTAGGCTGTCTCTTCTGGCCATAACTGAAGAGTCTGCAGGCTGCCTCTTGTTTATGTTCTTGTTGGCTCAGTAATATAGTGTCTCAAGCACTGTTCTGGCTTTTTGTTTAGCAGTGAAAAGTCTCAGTTTCTCCAGGGCCCCTCAATATCTCTACTCATTAAACACTCTTCAGAAGACTGGGCAGGAATAACAGCTACTGCATAAAAGACAGGCATGCCAAGTCTTCGACGCTTCCTCTTTGGCCTAGAGACTTAGGTTTTTAGAAAAGAAAAGAAAATTAGGAAAGGAAAATAATGTTTTTGTTTTTAAAGACGTTTATCTTTTGTTTTTGCTTCTTTGGCAGAAAGGTTTTGATGAATTTCTTTGCTTTTATAGAAACATTGGTTTGGATTTGTGTTTCGAGGAACGGTATTACCACCTTTCAGGGAAGACCATTGAGATGATTTTGCATAAGGTCATGGAAGATGGTATGGCCTGTTTCCTTTATTAGACCACATTGTTTCCAATGAATTATAGTGAGTGGCCCTCTGTTTATAGATGAGCAAAGGGTGGTCGTATGCCTTAGGAGACAATTTAGGATTTTAGGTAAGGCCAGAAACTAGAGAAGGCAGACTCCCTCCATGGCGGAGTCCTTCGGGCTGGGGCAGTGCCTTATTCATGGTGGTTCTCCCAGCGCCAAGCTCCATACCTGGCACACAGTATCTGCAGCACATGCTTGTTGAATTTATGACCATGATTGGAAGAAAAGGTTAACAAAGAAAAAAGAAGAGAAAAAATTTGAAAAATTTGAAAGCAAAAATTTCTCTGACAGCCTAAGGAGGGTTGGATCAGCTTAGATGGGGAAAGGGAAAGAGAATCTGGAGGAGCTTAGAGAATCATGACGGGTTAGACAAGAGGAGCCCACATCCAGGGAATTTAACAAGCAACTATCTTACAACTGGATTTTCAGATCTTTTAAGTGGCTGTATTTGTGTGGCATGAGGTTATTTTTAAGGTGGAATCTGTTGCTTCTGTTCTCAGAGCACAGCTCTGTCTGGTGTGGGGTGGGAGAACACAGCTGGGCCCACGTAAGCAGGAGCTCTGCGGCTGGACACAGAGGGCCAACCAGGCTCTCCTGTGCCCTGGGACCATCATGCTATTTACTCACACAGCTCATTAATCTTCTTGGACAATAAAAACTTAACCTTGTTGGCTTTGTAAGAGGACTGTGCTTAAGCTGCTTTACCTAGTTTTTAGGAACCTGGAAGGAAACTTTTAGAGATATCTTTATGTCCAGGTCCCAAGATTCTGGCAACTGATAGAGACCAAAATATTGGAAACTTTGGTTTCTTAGTTTTAGTGTTGGAAGTTCTTCTTCAGAACTCCCAGAGAGAGCATTTTGTGAGTATTTACTTTGAGTGGTGATTACATTTCTGTCCTACAGAAAAGGCTACAGGATCAAAACGGGAAGACATACTTTGAAATACCATTTCAAAAGAAAATGGAACAACCACAGATCATTAGGGAAATGCCGATCAAAACAGAAGAACAAGACACCACTTCACATCCACTAGAATGGCTATTATGAATAGAACCCAGAAAACAAGTGTTGGTGAGGATGTGGAAAAATTGGATTCCCTGTGCTTTTCTTTGTGAAAAACTGTATGACGGTTTCTCAAAAAATTAAACATAGCATTGCCATTTGATCTTGCAATTCCAGTTCTGGGTAAATATTCAGAAAAATTGAAAACAGAGAGAACAGGTATTTATACATTGCCATTCATACCAGCATTATACACATCAGTAAAAGAAACAATTCAAATGAGAAACAAGTCCAATGAGAAATGAATAAACAAAATATAGCACATACATATAACTGAGGATTACTCAGCCCTAAAAAGGAATGAAATTTTGACAGGTGCTAGAACATGGGTGACGCTTGAAGACATCACGCTATGTGAAATAAATCTTTCACTTACGTAAGGTACTGAGAGTAGTTAGACTTAGAGGAAGAAAGAATAACAGTTGTTACCAGAGGCTAATGAGAGGGGGCGATGGGAAGGTGCTGTTTAATTGGTACAGAGATTTAGTATGGGATGATGGAAAGGTTCTGGAGATGGATGGCGGTGATGCTTGTACAACAATGTGAATGTCCTTAATGCCACTGGACCGTACACTTTAAGATGGCTAAAAAGGCAAATTTATCTATACTTTACCACAATAAAAAAGATTTGTGAAAAAAGAAAAACCCAATTGTTTTTAACTATTTAAAAAAAGAGAAAATGGAGTGGAAGAAAGTCATGACTGTTTTCCCCAAAAGATTTATAACAATAAAAAGCTATTACCGTCTGTTTATTCTTTTAAGTTTTATCAAGTAAAAAACCTTCTCTGTGTGCTTTTTAATTTGTTTTTTAAAGAATACTTTTTCAAAACTATTGTCAAACCATATTGAACTGGCAAATGTCTAGCTGTCCCAGGTGGATCTACGTGGTGCTCACATTTGGCCAACTGACTTCCTTTGCAAAATGATCTAAAAGAGAGCTAATGACCTTGCCTGCGAAGAAATCCTCCCCTTGCCCGCCCCCAAAGAAAGAAATCCCTCACAGTGATGGCTGCCGCCTCCAAGTGAGTCCTGGAAATCGTTTAAAGCTGCAGCACCTGCACATTAAACCCTGAACTGTGCAAGCAGAGTGCTTTCTCCTTGGGGATCGGAGAGATATTTTTTCCTATGCCTTTGTTTTTATGAAGATGATCTACTTTTGGAGGTTTAGAGACATCACTGACTTTTCTCTCTTTTCTGTATTCCCCGGATGCCCAAAGCATCAATAAAGTTTTCTCTTCTTTTCTTTCCCTTTCCACAGACTTTGTCATTCTTTAGGTTCGTGATATGTATTTTTTTTACTGTTCAACTTCCTAGTTTGATTGATTTTTTGATGTAATCCCTAATGTACTTCGGTTTTGTTACTTTGATGTAGGTAACTTGCCTCCAAATTGTCTTGTATTTTGCCCCTGCTGTGTTTACATTACCTTTTGTAAAGCTGTCAGTATGTGGGGAATATCTAAACTTTGGAGTTTTAAAATCGACAGGTCTTTCAAAGACACATGGTCAAAGGTACATAATAGGAAAGCAGAAATCTTTTCTACCTATGCCCCTGACAGTTAGGGGTCTCGTTCTAACTATTGTCATGGTCAGACACCCAAGGATTTACACACCAGCCTGGTTCACTGTTGGACACCTGCTAGAAACTTGTTCATCATCTAAAATATTTCCTTTTAAAATTTCTTTCCCCACTGGTCTTAGTTTTCTGCCATCTACAGTATTAAATGAAAATGGTGTGAATTCAGCGATGCTATATCTTAGCTTTGAACATGGGTTTAATTATAGCTCATCTGTACATTTTCTCTCAAACCACATATACACAAGACAGCTCTCATTAAGAAAGTGTAAGTTCAGAATATCTTAAGAATCCCCTCCAAACATTTTTCTAGATTTAGGCCAGTAGATCAAGGTTCCTTATTTTTAAACTATACTTAGGAATTACCCTTTTAAAAGGTCTCCTTCAATGTACAGCACAGATGCAGATTAAACATTTCTTTATTTGGTGAAAGTCCTGTGTGGAGTGCAGTGTCCTGCTCTGGTTTTCATTATGTGCCTGGAGGGGCGTTGTTACCTTTGTCAGCGCTCCAGCCCCTCTCGCTCTGACTTGCTCCTCCTGGCTGTCTAAGCTACCTTTGGGATGGGGGTAGCCTGGCTGGGGAAACCCCGGGGTGGGAGACACTCTTTCCACAGTATCAACAATGACAACAGCAAAGCATGTCACAACCTGGAGAAAAGGGAAAAGGCCGGAAGATTTGCTGCCTGTGCATTATAGAATTGGGTACAGAATATTCCCACTGAGGGTGGTTGAGCTAAGAAACTTTAATGTAATCTTTCAAGAACCTTGTACAGATTATGAATGTTGTTTTTTGGAATAAGGTTGAATAATATAATTTAGCTGGTTTCAGAGGCCTCAGTGTGCTTGTAAACAGATAACTCGCTTGTTAACTGCAGAACCACATACAGTTGCCTGCGTCTGCTCCTAGCCCACTTATGATAGTGTGAATTTCTTTTTCTGGGCTTAAGAAAGAAGATAAAACTTTAAACACAGTGCTTTCTCTTTACCCAGTTGAGGCCCTAGCTGAAGTGCTTTTCTGTGATTTAAATACTTACATGGAAATACCCTAGAAAATTAGTACAAAATTGACTTATGGAATCTTCTGTATTAATATCTTTCTGGTTTTCAAGTTCTTCCAGGATTCTCTGTATTTCATACATACAAGGTCCAACAATTAAGTTCGTGAACTCATCCTAGAAAAAGTATCACATACCTCATTGCTGAATATTATCATAGTCCCCTTCAAAATATTCTGCTTGGGAAGCTATGCACTAGAGCCAGCGCCTCATCCACTCTGCAGAGCACTTTTTCTAGGATGAGTTCTCAAAACTAATTGTCAGACTTCTTATGATGGCAGCTCTGATTGCCATTCCAGGAAAAGAGTTCCAGAATTGATTTGAAGGATCCACTAAGCCCTGGCATAGTGAATAGCTTCCCAGGAGGAGCACTTTGATGTAACTGTAGTGATGTTCACCCATGAGGTATATAACACTTATTCCAGGATGAGTTTGTGAATTTAATTGTCTGACCTCACATATTAACGAGTATAATAGAATAATTCATATTCATAGAATAATACAGAAATCAACACTAGTGAAGATACTTTTAAACTACCTACTCTTTTATTGAAATGTGGAATATGTGTATGTAGATAATATGTAATAATATAATAATGGGGGTGTTGACATCGTTGAATACATAATAAACTATCCACTGTGTTTATTGACATCTTAAAGTAAGATTCTTATCAGACTGAGATAATGTCAGTCACCTAACTGGCAGTGATGAGCATTCAAAAACAACCAGTGGATAAATTGAGAATGCTACCAGGTATTTTATGAAAGCATAAATGTTAACTTCCCAAAAACATTAAAAAAAAGTTTGAAAAAATAAAATTACTCATGGTACACCACTCTCATACAACAGCTTTTGGTCATTTATGAGTGTTATTTTTCTGAACAGACAAACAAACCACAATAACAACAACAACCAACTTTTTGTAGTAGGACTAAGACTCCTGACTCCTCCTTTGGGAGCACCCTGAGTGTGAGTTAGATTTATGGATATTGATTCTGGATGCCACATGAGCTATGGTCAGCTTGGAAAGAGCTTTTAAGTGATCAGTAAAAAATGTTCGTCTTTGGCCTCTGTTCTTTCTTAGGTAAAGAATTAATTAAGGGTGTAAATTGTCTTTCAAGAGCTTTTTTTTCAAAGCCCTATAGAAGTAAATATAGATCTTTTGCTTAGCAGCATTTAAAAAAAATCAATATAAATATTAGGCTTATGGTTCTTATTAAGAGTTAGTTTCAAGCAAGAATTTTGCAGCTAAAGTATTGAAAATTTGGGGACTGTCTAAAAAATATAGATTACTAGGCTTCAACCCCAACGGTTTTGATTTGGTAGGCCTGGTGCAGGGGATAGAGATCTATATTTTTATAAGGCTCTCTTAGGAATTCTGGTTTGGGAATAAATATTTAGGTAACAGAAATAGATAAGAGGCAAAGTGGTGAAGTAACAAAAAAAGTTCAGCAATGTGCTTCATATTTGTATTTTCTGCTGGAAGATTGACTAGCTTCATTGTCATGTGTTGTTTTGAGGAGTTTCTTCTTTCTACTTAAGCAAAACAAAATCGGAAGATAGTGCTTTTCCCCTCCTTGGATTTTGCACTTACCTCAAAATTTCAGGATAAAAGCACCAAAGAAATCTTATAATGGCCATTATTCTACAATGAAAGAAAAATCCTTAATTTGCGGAGCATAATTGATCATGGAAACAAGAACTGATGTATAAATATTAATATTACTCTTAGAATTTTTGAGTATAGTGATCCTAGTATGTCTTTGGGGAAAAAAATTAAGCAGTGGGAACATTCTTATTTGTATTTTTATAGCTAAGATTGACATTTATGCCTCAGTTGTTGAAATTTAGGAGGTTGGGGAAACAAGCTGGAATTTGGGTCCGCCCAAGTAAAAGTCTAGACAAACCAGTCATTCAGTCTGCATGCAGTTTGCAGAAATGAAATTAAGCCAACTTTGTTTTGAAATATGTGAATTACAACAGTACGAAGACCCAGAAAGATTAATGAGTAAAGAGTAAGAGCAAATTTTTCACAGGAGGAAATACTTGCAAACATGCCTACTGAGAAACACTCCGAATCAAGGAAAGGGAATGAAAAAAAAAAAAAGAGAGACAATGTTATGGGTATTAAATTAATACAAATATAAATAAAACAAAGCTGCTGTGACCTCAGAAAAATAAGTGTATTCTTACATTTCTGGCAGCAACATCGATTAGCTCAGTTCTTTTGGAAGTCACACTGGTAGTGGATGTATGATGTCACACAAATGTCCAGACCATTTGACCTCGTAATCCCACTCCTTGGAATTTATTCTAAAGAAAAACTTCTAAAGGAAAAAAAGCCGTAAGAACAAAGATATTTTTGGTGTTATTTTTGATGGTGAAAAATTAGAAAGAATCTTGTTTGGCTAACAATGGATGCATAAAATATTGAATATTTTTCAGCTGTTCAAAATGATATTCAGGAATACTGTGGAGATACAAAGTTTTGGAAGAAAGTCTAGTAGAATGCATTTACATATACTATAATAAAAGATGTCAAAAGACCGTCAAGAGATAAACATCTTTATTAGGGTTTTAGCAATACGTGTGAATTTTAAAATATTGAAGAAACATTAACAATAAAGAAAAGATATTATAAGGAAGCACTATAAAGCTTATTATACCTGGAATAATTTTCCTTCATTCTTAACATAATGCAGTGAAGATGAGTGAAATGAGAAATTCTTCACTTGAAATTTGAAGGGCTTTAAAATTCTTCTGTTACTAGCTTACCACTCAGAGTGAATTTTGTAGCCCTTTCAGTTGTCTTTTCTGCTTTTAAAGTTTTGCAGCTACCCTAGTCAAGTATTTGCTGGCTCTGGAGTCAGACCGGGCAGATTTAAATTCTATTTCTACCATTTATCAGGTGTAGACTTTGGAGGGGCTGTGCGACTGCTCTGACCTTCTGTTTCCTCGTTTGGGAAATAGAGATACTAACAGCCTCTAATGAGAATTGAAAGAGATGATGCATGTAAGGTGTATAAACTATTATTTTTTACCTATGTTTGGGACACATTCTTGCCCTCCCCATTCTCTTCCTTGTTAAGAGACCTTGTTCCTGCATTTGGCTGCCATGTGCCCAGCTCCAGGGGGGTGAACAAAGGTTTCTTCCCTAATCATGGCAATCCCATTCCCATTTGCCACAAATTGTTTTGAAGTGAGTATGTGACTTTGTTCTGGTCATGAGAGTTAATAAAAAGTCAACTGGATCCCCTGGGAAAGATATTCCTAGAGTTATGTACCCTTCGCCTCTCCCTGGCCCCAGCTTTGGAGCCGCGCATGGGATGATGTTGTGGCAGCCATCTTGGGTGCACTGTTGCTCACAGCCAAGGCTGGACCTGCAATGACATCCCTCAGCCATTAAACTGCCCAGTCACTGACCTACTGAGCCCAGGACCACCTACCTCTAGAGATTTTGCTAAGAGATAAATAAATGTCCAAATTGCTTAAGCAAATTTTAGTTGGCTATTCTGTTCTTTACAACTGAAAACACCCTACCTGGTAAGTGACATTTTTTGGTCATTGTCTAACATGAGTTTTAAATTATGTCTCCACAAAGACATTGTTCTTTTATGGGTGGATTAAGAGTTCTGGAATAAGTCAGCACTCTTCTATTTGTCTTTCACTTTAGATGTAAGCTTTTCAAAAGAGAAATAATGCTTTTAAAATTTAACCTTAAAATAATAACTATCTTGATATTTTGAATCTACAAATGTAAAGAAACTGTTTTGCTAGGATTACAGTGAAATGTAGATGGACGTGTATGCTTTAATTATCAACATGAAAAATATTCTCAAAATAAATAGTGAGATGTTGTAAGACATTTGGTGAGTGTGAATGTAAACCTGTAACTCCACAATTGATGACCCAGCTGCAGCTGTGATGGGATTATGGCTTAAATATTTTGAATATCTGTTTAAAAATAAACTTTAGTGCAGCTGATGAAGAGATTATATGTTTTAATGGTTGTGTTTGCTGAAATCACATATCTAAAACAAATAGGAAGTTGTATTTTTTCTTTGCTCTGCCATACAAACTTTTTGCTCCCCCGCATACTGTTTGGATAAAAGCATGCTGGTGGCCACCAGATTCTCCCACAGCGAGAGCAAAAGTGGGAAGGTCTTTCTCTTCCAAAATGTGAACCTTGCCCTGTTTCAAGGTGGTTAAATTACTTGATAAAAAATAATTGTCAAATGCTTTTTCTAGTGGAATTTTCATGATCAAAGCGAACTGTATACCATGTTGTTCTTACGTATTATAGAATTTTCAAGAATAGTTAGCTCTTTCGCCATATATAGCTGAAGATATTCTCCCCAAGCAAGACTTTTACTCAACCCTGCCGTCGCTTCCTAAAGTATTTCAGTACCTCCCACCACATGGACACCACATGTTACCCCTGCTGAGCATCCCCCCTCCTCTCCCTAGAGAGCCGTCCTTGTCTGCAGCAAGGATTTGTTCCCACAGTGGTCCATACTGCTCCCACAGTGGTCTACGCTGCAAGCTGGTCCCCTATTAGGCAGTGTTCTCTTGGGAAATATAACAATTAGGATATATATCTATTTCTCTCGCTCTTTCTCTTTATTTCTACTTATCTTTCTATCATATATATTATAAGGAATTCTAGTCATGGAGGCTGGGAAATCCAAAATCTGCAGTATGAGCCAGCAAGTTCTAGACCTGGGATTGCTGGTGATGCTGTTCCAGTCCCAAGGTAGTCTGCTGGAGAATTCCCTCTTGCTCTGGGAGCCTCACTTTTTGTCCTCTTCAGGACTTTAATCAGGCCTGAAGATCGGGTGAGGCCTGCCCACAATGTAAAGGGCAATCTGCTTTACTGAGAATTCACTTATTTCAATATAATCTTTTTTTATAAGATTAACACCCCCCACCCCCAATTCTAAGTTAGGGGTGATTAGGCTCTGCTCTCTGTCCAACAGCCACAATGGACAGAAACCAGGAGGGGCAGGTGTGGACGTGGCTACTTGCTTCTTGTCTGCTTTGGGGTGCTGAGGAAAAGGGGATATGAGGTGGGAGGGGCCCTGTCTAGAACCTCTAGTTACTGCACGCAGTTAGAGTGAGTGTCTTAAACCAGCAGAAGCCTCAACTAGGGCCCTGTCCCCAGCCCTTTCTCATTCCCTCTTGGGCTCCTCCATTTCTTCCTCATCAACCAGCCCACCTTGGATCCTTGGTATGAGTTGGGCAGGACCTTCCTCCACCTTGGCAGAGGCTATAGGTATAAGGCAGAGACTGCTTGAAAGTAAGTATTCGTCACAGCATAGGTTATGGGAATACTTGCGTGTTAGGCTGGAGAGTTTGCATTTTATTCTGTTGATTCCAAAACATGGCAGTTATGAGTACTGGGTTTGGAGTCAGGTCACCTGGGATTCAGCTCTGGTTCTGCTACTTCGTTGGGCTTGATTGAAGAGAGACTGGGTTCTTATCTTACCTAATGCTGTGATTTGGGTGTTCCCATCATCTTTGCACCTGTTTCTCTGCAGGGGATTATGTGAGAGATTTTGTGTAAATGATTTGTATCCTGCAAAGCACGCTATGAATTAAATTTGAATTTTCACTTTATCCCACTCATTGTCACAAAATCCTAATTTATATAAGGTAGTTGATTTTACACCTGGTAGCCAGGACTTCTGCCAACATAATTTCCCTGTGATAGATTTGCTGAATTATTTTGGGGGGGAATAAAAGGATATATTGTAAGGAATCTGTTTTCTGGACCGGGGATCCATATTTCAACAGCTACGCTGAGCTACCCCCACCCAGTGTGGCTTGTTGCATGTCTGGGATGCAGATCTGTTAGTGCTGCTTTGCTTGGAAGTCCTTGCTGACAGTGAGGAGATGAATAATTAACCTAACAAATTCTTGTATGATTTTTTTGTTGCTGATGTCATGTTCAGAGATTAGACTTCCTAGGCAGAAGCTGCAATAGTTTTTTTTTCCCTATGGCATTGAAAATAAGGATCATGTTTACATGAAATAAACACCGACTGTTCGTTCATTAGCTTGGACATTCATTTAGTCAACTCACATTAATCGCAAGGACTGCATTGTGAACAGCGTTGTGCCAGGTGATAAGGAAGGAACAAAAGGGAATAGAGGGAGTTATGACTGGAGAGATGCAGAAATATTTGAGTGTGAAGCTGGAGAGTTTAGATTTTATTTGGTTGATGCTGAAACATGAGGGTTATGAGCTTGGAGTTGGGTCATTTGGGATTCAGTTCTGACTGCTATTTCCTAGCTGTGTAATCATGAGTAAGTTACTCAACCTGCTCTGTGCCTCAGTTTCTTCATCTGTAAAATGGAAAGAATGATGATTGGTATGTATCTCATAGATACAATAGTGAGGATGAAATGAGAGGAAGCATGAAAGTCACTGGGAGTTACTACAGACGTGTGGGTTGTAGGAAATGTGCGTCAGTCGGGAAGGCACATCTGGCCGCCGTGGGAGAGGCTGAAAGCGTGGGGTTGGCAAGACCATGGCAGTACAAGCAGGATACTTAGCAGCACCAGGAGTCTGGGAATTCAAGCCCCCATTGTAGGGATGGCTGGGAAGAGTGACTTAAGAACCCAGGGGTCCTGCAGGCAGGGCATGGTCATTCATGGAATTGCCACTGGACTCTCCTGCCTCACTCTGTCCCTTCCTTCCATTTCATTCTCTAAAGCCTGGCCTTCCTCAAGGATCCTGGGTCTATGTTGTGTTCATGTCCTTGATGTCGCTTTCCGGTTTGGGGACAGAACAGGGCATTGAAATGAACATGGACTAGAATCCAATCTACTTATTTACTCCTCCCTTTCTCCACTTTTTTTACTGCCTCTGCTCATAGACCAACCAGTCTAGAGGCTGATGACAGAGTCTTCTTATTTGCTAATTAGTAAGAGAGTGGGAAGTGCTTTTCTTCTAATGGCATTGTACATCTTCCAGAGTGGCGTGAGAGTGTTTTCTGCTCCACGTTGGTATATCAGGGAATATATTTCATTTCTCTTGCCTTTTTCTTATTTCTCATATTGTTTCTGGAAGAATTTAGGTGCAGCTTTGATTTGATCAATCTCTATTCACTTTCCTATCCTTCTAACTTCCCCTAACTGATGATTCCCACTACCTGCTGACTTCCAGTAATATGTACAGATAGAATGTGGCCTCCTGGCAATTTCCATGACAGAAAGTTCCTACCACTGTTAGGAAGAATAGCCCCTCATATAGCTGTGCTCTTAAGTTCCTCTTTCCCCTTTACCTGAGAAAAGCAATGCCTTCTTATAAGAAAAATGAGCCCTCTGAGGTCTCTTTGCTTTGTAAATAAAAATTTTCATTTTTTGGAAAATAAGTTGCATTTGTGTGCTGTTATTTCTCAGCACCCATGGGGAGATTGGTTCCTGGACCTCCATAGATACCGAAATCCAAGGATGCTTAAGTCCCTGATGTAAAATGGCGTAGTATTTGCATATAACCTGTGTACATCCAACCTCACACTTTAAATGATCTCTAGATTACATATAATACCTACTATAATGCAAATGCTACGTAAATATTTGTTATACTGTATTTTAAAATCTATATTATTTTTTATTGTTGTATTGTTACCATATATATATATATATATTTTGAGACAGAGTCTTACTTTGTCACCCTGAGTAGAGTGCTGTGGTGTCATAGTTCACAGCAACCTCAAACTCTTGGGCTCAAGTGATCCTCTTACCTCACCCTCCCCAGTAGCTGGGACTACAGATGCCCGCCACAGCACCTGTCTAGTTTTTCAATTTTTAGTAGGGAGGGAGTCTTACTCTTGCTTAGGCTGGTATTGAGCTCCTGAGCACAGATGATCCACCTGCCTCAACCTGCCAGAGTGCTAGGATTATAGGCATTAGTCACCACACCAGGCCCTGTATTGTTATTTTTAATTGCTTTTTTCCCCAAATATTTTTGATCTGTGGTGGGTTGAATCTGTGGGTACAGAGGGAAAACTATACCTTCAGGATTACCACTCACCTGGTCAACCACTTACATGTGCACTTATAGCATGAATGGAATAGGATGGATGCATCATCACCTTGATAGGGCAAGTAGATAGATGGCTAAACCAAAGCCTGGCATTAGTTAGATTTGTTGGGATAGAAGATGAATAGTAAATTGCCTTTGTAAATGTTATAGCTTTTCCTATCTTCTAACTAATGCCAGGCTTTGGTGTAGCCATTCTTTTATAGATAGCTGACTCTACACCACAAGCAGTGATGCTAATTTTCTCCTTAGCCATCTATCTAGTTGCCCTATCAAGGTGATAATCCATCACATTCCATTCATGCAATAAGTACACATAGAAGTGGGTGACCATGTGAGTGGTAATCTTGAAGGTAATCTTGACACATGGAATTTTGTCCCAGCTCTATCTCAACATTGGCTTGGTGCCAATCAATAGAAATGATTATTGTGAATCATTTCTCTAATGAATAAGATTATTCTATGATGAATAGTATTAGGTGCATTATAATAATGGTCCTTCAGAAAGGGAGGTAAATAAAATTTCTGCCTACTGCTTATATGTTGACCAATCTAGAGACTAATGACATATTCTTCTTCTTTGCTAATTTCATAAGAGTGTGGGAAGTGCTTTTCTTCTAATGCCATCATATTCGTGATAATACAAATTTATCCCAGCCTTCCCATTACGTAATGAGTAGTTGCTTAAGACTGTCTTGACTAAGCACTTAGAAAGTTACTCTGTGTTTTATGTTGCTCCTGACATGAGCTTTTAAGAAAGTTCAAACTTCAATAGCGGCTGTTCCTTTGTCACTTATAGCCACTTAAGTTGCTTTGAAGTTCTTTGTGCTTTGAGACCTGGCTCCCATTTGTGAGGAGTATTTGAGTATCTTGACATTTTTGTCTTGGACTATGACAATGATGAGTGTTTGCTAAATTTTATGTGCATGCCATCTTCTGTTTGTGTTCACTGGCAACAGAGAAATTGTTCTATGCTTATTAACAATGCTATTTGATTTCTAAATTCCCTTGTTTTGGGCCCACAAATATTTCCTTTGTCCTTCCATGCTATGATCTGAATGATTGTGTCTTCCCAAGATTCTTATGTTGAAACTTAATACCTAATATTATAGTAGTAAGAGGAGTGGTCTTTGAGAGGTGACTAGTGCCCTGGCAAAAGAAGCCTGAGGGTCTGCTTTGCCCCTTCTGCCGTGTGATGACTCAGCAAGAAGGCCCTCTCTGTGGAGGAATAGGCCCTCACCAGACACCAGATGTCCTGGCACCTTGATCTTGGACTTCACAGCCTCTAGAACTATGAGAATTAAATTTCCCTTGTTTATAAGTGAACCTTTTTACCCAGTCTAAGGTATTTTGTTATGGTGGCCCAAGTGGACTAAGACAATCCTTTTTGTAGATTTTCTTGGACTTCACACATGTTTTCATGTGTTAGTTTTAAGAAGACCCAACTAACTTGAATTTATTAACTCTGATTCTATTAACATTTATAAAATTTAGAGTTCAGGCCTAAGTTTCTCTTACTTAATTTCCTTTCCTTAAACTAAAGTTGTATTTCTGTGACATTAGATTCCTTGTTTCTTACCTTCTTTAAGAATTTTCTTTTAAGTTTTCCTTCTTGCTGTTGGCAGAAATAGTGATATCTTAAGACAAAGTCAGCTGTGTAAACTAGGAACTATTACATATTTGGTGAACATATGTGTACAGTAAAAAATAGTAGACTTTGTTTTTGTTTTGGTTTGATTTTTGGAAACTTAGCCCTTTTTTAAAAAGCTTTCTAATATAATTGTATAGATTCACTTTTGTTATTAGAATACTTGCTCAGTGAAATTGAAGGAAATCTCAATGATTTCTAGAACTCAGTTCCAGTAGAGCTATAGTTAGAGGAGGGAAATGTACTTTTCTTAAACAATTAAGTTGCTAGTCACAAAATGTAGGCCTCTTGACTCAGGTCTGGAAGCAAAGGAACTTGTACCTATTTGTGGCCCTTATGTCTGGTTGTGGTTAGCCTATTGGACTGGCAAGTCTGACACTGGAGTTTTTAGCAGACATAATTTCCCTGGGTTTCTCCCTGTAAAAAGCAGAGACTACTCCAAGACTTCCTGGTCTCAACCTGGGTGCTGAGGCTCAGGCAAATAGAAGCATGTTCCTTGCCCCTCTTTATAGGTGCATCAAATCTCAAACTCTCCTAGATTAAAGTGTCCTGTTTTCCTTTCTTGACTTTCCTCTTAGCTAAAAGAAAGGAGGCCATTCCTAGCATTGCCTGAGAAAGTTCCAAGGGGAGGACATCCTGGCGAAATTAGAAGAGTCTTTTTGTTTACGGTGAACCTGGAGAGCAGGCCTTGCCAATTTAATCTACTCATGTGGTGGTAACTGGAGACAGAAGTGCTTTAGTAAGAAAGTGGTTTGTAGACTTGCTGAAGATGGACTTTGATGTCTGGCTCCTCCTGTCTGTCTTGAGAAACCTGGTATAACTGGAAATGTAAGAACCTTTAGGATCAAGCATACTGAAAATTTTTTCCTTTGGCTGGAATTAGAATTAGATTTTACTTTTGTAGATTGTCCAAGTTACTATGATTATCAAACTGAAATTAAGTAAGAAAAAGCATATCATGTCATAAAGTATTTGCTATGTAGGTATTATAGCTTTAATTTTTCTATACCAAATATTTTCTATATCATTTTTATAAACAGTACTGTGTATTAAATTTGTTTAGATAATTAACTACTAAAAAAAACTAGTCACATAGAAAGATCTGTCTTCATGGGATTCTTAAGAAATTATTGGTATATTTCCTGGCACATAATAGGAATTCAATAAATTGATGAAATAGTAAATAACAGAGTTTACACAAAGGTCTATTAATAAAGTTTTATTTATAATGCACCCAGCAATTTTTTGCATATACAGTACTAAGAAAAAGATAAATCAAGATGTTAAACCTAAAAGATCTTTTAAACAATTAGGGAAGAACATTACAGTATTGTATACATATATTTAATATTGTACATGTATTTTTATTATGTTTGTAAGCTTTTAGTTTACTTATTAGTAGAGGGGAAGATCTTTAAAGAATTTCTTTTCCTCTTTCTGATCACTGGCATTGTGTAGTAAATCACTGAAATAAATTCTTTCTCTCTTTGTTACTCATCTTAGTATCAGAACCTGGCATTGTGGAGGCATATGATAAATATTAAAGAGTGATAAATACCGGACTGTGGCTGTTTGGAATTCTTATATGCTGTAAGCTCCTGGCCGGTGAATAAGGCCCTTCGGCTTACTAAAAAAAAAAAAAAAAAAGTGATAAATACCTCTACTTTTTTTTTTTTTTTTTTTTGAGACAGAGCCTCAAGCTGTCCTCCTGGGTAGAGTGCTGTGGCATCACAGCTCACAGCAACCTCCAACTCCTGGACTCAAGCGAGTCTCCTGCCTCAGCCTCCCAAGTAGCTGGGACCTCAGGCACCTGCCACAACACCTGGCTGTTTTTTTGTTGCAGCCATCATTGTTGTTTGGCGGGCCTGGGCTGGATTCTAACCCGCCACCTTATGTGTATGTGGCTGGCGCCTTAGCCACTTGAACCACAGGTGCCGAGCCTCTACTTCTTATAAAAAAGGAAAATCTTACCTTCAGAATCTGCTGATTTTTAAAGATGTTAAAATACAGATTCAAATATTAGTTTTTAGTTATATATAACCTTTTCAAATTATAAAAGCAACACAAGTTTGTCACTGTGAATTTGGAAATGATAATTAAAATTACTTGTAACCACCACTACTCAGAGATAGCTGCTATTTAATCTTGATATATATATTTTTTTACCAGTTCAGCGTTTTTCCATGTATATTATATAGTACACTTGCCTAATGTAAGATGGAACAAGAGTTCAAGAAGAAAAATCTGCATACAGTGCCCCTCTTGGGGATCCATATTGCATGTTGGCAATATTAAAGGTTCTGAGAAGGTCTGCAATAAACCTCTTGCTTTATTTCATCAGTGTTTCCCAAGCTTATTTGACCACTATGCCCTGTGAGTGTATGTGTGCATGTGCAATGCTTATTAGCATCCTGATGCTTTGACATATCTAATTCTATTTTTCTTTTATTCTCTTTCCTTTCCTTTTTTTTTTTTTTTTTTGAGACACAGGCTCTAGCTGTTGCTCTGGGTACAATGCTGTGGCATCATAGCTCACAGCAATGTCCAACTCCTGGGCTCAAGCGATTCTCCTGCCTCGGCCTCCCAAGTAGCTGGGACTACAGGCGCCTGCCACAACACCCAGCCATTTTTTGGTTGCCGCCGTCGTTGTTTGGTGGCCTGGGCTGGATTCAAACCTGCCAGCTCACGTGTATGTGGCTGGTGCCTTAGCTGCTTGAGCCACAGGTGCCGAGCCATATTTTTCTTTTATTCTCTTAAGATGTTACCTTTCTGGAACTATGCTAAAATTAAATTCCCTTTTAACTTTTTAGGCCTGATCTCTTGGCAGGCCTCAGAAAGAGTCAAAGATCCAGAAAGAGAGAACATTTGCAGTGGAAAGGAGGAATAGACTTCAAATCTGTAATCATTGTGGGCTATATAACAAGATTTTGCATCCCTGCAGTCCAAAAATCAAACCTACTTATGGTCAGAAAGATGCTTCTGAGTCTTTGGCCACTGTAGATTATGTGTTTGGAGAAAGATGATGGAGAGGCCTTTGATCACAGGCTGGCTTATTGCAGAATTTCCTAATTGCAAAGAGCAATTACTTTTAAGAGAGGGTGTCAGGATGGAAGTAGGGAGAACTAGCTATAGAATTGTGAGATTTGGTTAATACGTAGCATGCCAAGTCCTTAGATCTGGCTTTCTGAAATAACTTTTATCCACAGTAAAATATTACCACATGATGTTGTGGTTAATCAAAAAACCTTGCTTCTAGACTGCTATAGACATTCTAGATCTAAACTGGGCACAAAGCACTGTCTCCCTGAGGGAAAGACTTGCTAGAAACAAGTGAGGAAGCGTCTCCAGGGATTTTGTGGAGGTTTCCTGTAAGCTTCTAGCAACTGTCTCTGGTGTCACTACACTGCTGTTTTTAGAACAGTTGTAGAGATTTTCATTTTGCTTCTTACCCAGATCTTCCTCTTAGTTTCCAGAATGCCAGGGGCTTTGCAGTAGCAGACTGAGTAACTTTTTTTTTTTTTTTTTTTTTTTTTGAGACAGAGTCTCACTTTGTTGCCCTGGGTAGAGTGCTGTGGCGTCATAGCTCACAGCAACCTCAAACTCTTGGGCTCGAGTGATCCTCTTGCCTTAGCCCCCCAAGTAGTTGCAATTATAGGTACCTGCCACAATACCTGGCTATTTTAGAGATAGGGTCTTGCTCTTGCTCAGGCTGTTTTCAAACCTGTGAGCTCAGGTAATCTGCCTGCCTTGGCCTCCTAGAGTGTTAAGATTACAGGCGTGAGCCACTGCACTCAGCCTGAGTAACTTTTTTTTTTTTAAAGAAGGTATTGATCTGGTTTGACCTACCCCTTGAATATATATGTATTTGTATGTAAGCTTCCTTCTATAGCCAACAATTCAACTATTGGTATTTTAGGAAATATATCATATGACCGAAAATGCATATACTACATATTATAAGGGAGTGTGTTTGAGAGATTTGTGGGAAAATGAAAATCCTTCATCTGACTGAAAGTTACATGTAGTCCTTTGAGAAGAATCAGACTGGTTGCGTTTAGTTTCTATATAAATATCCACCTGGTCACATTTTAATCTCCTTTTAGAAGCATGAAATCCCTTGAGATGGTGAAACTCCCTAAGACTTGTTAATAAAACAAGGGAGGTATGCAGCAAAACTAGCAGGTATATACAAGTCTGCCTTTGGGGCAGTGTAAACGCTGCAAAACTTTTATCACTCTGGGTGCAAGGGCTCAAACCTGTAACCCTAGCAACTGAGGAGGCTGGGGCTAGAGGGTCACTTGAGCTCAGGAGTTTGAAGCTACAGTGAGACAGAATAAAAGGTTCTCTCTTAAAAAAAAATCAATAGTGTTCGTAAGATAGAAAATAAAAGTAAAACTAAAAACACATTTGTAGAACTCGGTGACAGTTGGTTATGTTGCATTGAGCAATCTCTGGCAGAAGCTACTGTTTCCCAACATCTAGCCTTAACTTTCTTTACAAGTAATGTATGCTTCTCCTGGATTAAAGACTACTTTTTCTGGCTTGTCTTATGGCTAGTTATGGTTATGTGACTATATTCTGGCCAAAGGATTTACCTGTGAGATTTTCACATGGGTGGGATCATCGCCCTTCTTTACTCTTTTCTTTCTTCCTGGTACCTGGAATTTGGGTGAGATGGCTGGACTTGAGCAGCCCTTGTGGATCAGAAAGTAGAAGGCAGTGCTGTGGAGATTGGAGCAGTGAGATAGAGGGAACCTGGGTCCTTTTACCTAGAACACTATACTATTCCTCGGTCACTCCCTGAAGAACTTATTCACAATGGGGGAGAAATATGTATCTATCTTGTTTAAGACACCATTATTTTGGGTTGTCTGTAATATGCTGGTGAGCCTAATTTTTCTGTGGTATTATGTGATCCTTAGGGCTAAACTGATTTTTTGTTGGGGTCATCATAGTAGCATTGATCAAGATACAACTAAATTCACTGAGAAAAATAGACTTATTATTATTATTTTTTGAGACAGAGCCTCAAGCTGTTGCACTTGGTAGAGTGCTGTGGCATCACAGCTCACAGCAACCTCCAACTCCTGGGCTTAAGCGATTCTCTTGCCTCAGCCTCCCAAGTAGCTGGGACTACAGGCACCCGCCACAATGCCCAGCTATTTTTTGGTTGTAGTTGTCATTGTTGTTTGGCAAGTCCTGGCTGGATTCCAACCTGCCACCTCTGGTGTATGTAGCTGGTGCCTTAGCTGCTTGAGCTACAGGTGCGGAGCGAGAAGAATCAACTTATTAGCACTGATGCTGTGTTAAGCCAGTTGACCAGGCAATTTTCAGAACAGACTTTCTCTCTTCCTCCTCACTTCTTTTATTTGGTTTGATCATTTGTTATAACAGGGTGTCCAGACATGATATGGTTTGTTTATTCATTCAGTGAATATATTGAGTGCCTGTTATATGCCAGGCATTGTGTTAGGCTCTGAGAATTCAGTGTGAGCAAAATAGGCATAGTCTTTGTCCCGACAGGGCTTACAGTCTGGTATAGCAGATGGATATGAATCAAAGAGCCACTTAATGACCTTGAAAACTCTGACAGATGCACAGAAAGCTACCACAACATAAACAACAGGAAAATGTCATCTAGACTCAGAGTGGGAGGGCTAGTCAGGAAGGCTATCCTAGACACATGGCTTTTGAATTGAGATCTGAAAGGTGATTGGGTTTAACTGTGAGGAAGGGTGTTCAAGACCCTAGATAGAGGGACTTCTCTGTGCAGAAGCTCTGGGGATTGCGGGAGCTGCAGCATTTTCAGGAGTGCAAAGGTAACCATTGCAGTGGGGCACTGTAAGCAAAGGGAAGCAATAGAAAGAAGCCATGCTTACCTCTCGAGGATATCTGTCTGTAAGGAATTAAGCATTGTCTTCTATTGCATAATTATTTTAGAGAAGCTGATCACTTTATTCCAAATCTATCACAAAACAGATAAAACAATCAGACCTGTTGTATCTTTGAGAGTGATGCTTTGGGACATGGAATCAGACCCCAGGGTTTTCTGTGTGTTTCTCTTATGTAGTGATTTACATGTTTATATTGGCTGCCATTTAGACATTTGCACGGGCGAATAGTAGGTACAAATGGAACTGGCATTACAGATACCTCACAAACTGAAGGTTCTAGCGAGAACTTCAGGGCTATGAAATATTTTAAATATGCACATGTTCCTTTGAGTAGAGTCCAATTCTACAGAAAGGAGTTTAGCAGAGTAGCTTGAATGCACATGAGTCAGTGAGTTTTATTTTTTGAGAAAAATATTGCTGAAATGTACCTCTTCATGCCACTGAAAGTAAAAAAGCAGAGGCAGGAAAATGTCTGTTTTCCAAGCATGTTTTATTTATAGATTGGTGAGTTCTTAGAAAAGATGGTTTAATAGTTGATTTCATCTTCGTTTTGAATAAGTTGTGCCTTTTTTTAAAGCATAGTAACCAGTACTGAAACATTCAAGGGTGTAATACTATGTGAGAACAAAGGTCTATTCTTAGGGCAAAAAATAATACAGTCAGCTATTATGCAAGACCCAGAATTGATGGCAAGTAACTTAAAGAAGTCGAGTTTGCTCCAGAAACGAGTCTATGCTGCTTCTCATCAGCTCTGCTCTGTGCTACTGCTGTCCCTGCCCGCTGCCGGGCATCAAAGGACACTTTGTTTCTTTTCTTTTCTTGACTTGGGGTGAGAGACAAATTAGCAATGTTTTGCTTCTCCTTATTTTCCCTCTGATGTATTTCTGAATACAGATATGCCTTTGCCGCTTCTGTAGTTGAGTTGAAAACAGTCCCCCCTTATCATGTGATCTGTCCACGCAAACTTGGGACAGAGGTGGTACACACAGTGATTCTCTTTCTCTTAGCAGCATTGCGAGCAAATTTCTTGCCTTCCTTTTCTTCCATCCTTCCCTCCATTTTTCCTTCTATTCTTTATTTTGGTAGTGTGTTGAGGAGAAATGCAAGTTTGGGGTTTAGATTGAGACTTTCTTTGTGAAAAATGGAGAAAGAAAATGGAAACTTATTTAAAAGCTCCATAATAGGGGTGTATAGGCACAATCCTAGGCAGAGAGCAAAGAAAAACCACTAGGCCTTTTGAAAGGGCTCAGCATCACGTCTAAAACAAGAAATATGTAATAGCATCCTCTTTTTTTGCTTTTAAATTTTTAGAGACAGGATCTTACTCTAGAGTGCAGTGGTGCAATCGTAGTTCACTGCAGCCTTGAACTCCTGGGCTCAAGTGTAATATCCTCTTTTTTATTGGCCTACATAAATACCCTATACATATGTTCTTCAGTTGCTCCTCTTTTTATGAGTCCAGGCTCTGCCATTTGCTAGTTGGGGTTCAGGACATCCTTGGGTTGCAGCCTCAGTTTGAGTGTTTGGTTAGATACCCATGGATGCTTTTAAGGGAGAGTATCTCTACCTACCTGGTCCTGACTTAGAAGCTGGCACACAGTAAGTTCTTAGTGATGATTTTTGACTGTATTTTATATACAGCCTTCAGGAGAGGAAAAGTGCCTTAAAGTTCAGGAGAGAGAAAGGCCCTAAACTTAAACTCTGATCCCTCTGAGGAGGCTTTGCAGAGAAGTCCCTGGCAGCCTGGTTGGCCTGCAGAAGGGCTGGGAGTCAGGGAATTCTGGGCATATTTCTTGAGCCTTTATGTGGTATCCATCAGCTTTTCACCTCTTGGAACATCATTCCCTCCAGACCCATTCCCACCAAATGGGCAATTATGCTTAGTTCATTTTTCTAGGTATCTCTTAAAGTCAGAATTTCATGTTTTATGGGATAGCACTCATCTATTAGTTTTTTACTTTAAGCCTCCTTCATTGTAATGCTTAGGGGCCTAATCACAATGACTGGTCTGATATTACTTTCTTTAATTTACTGCTGTTGAGAATTCTTTCTAGAGCATTTATTGTCTGTATCTTTCATTTTTGCAATTAATCACAGACTATTTGGCATTGTTAGTTTATTGTTTTATTCATACAGACCTCATCTCTCTATTTTATAGTTACCTGAAGGCAGAGGTTGGATGTTATACTACTTTTGGGCCCCTCTCAGCACATAGTAGGCAGTCAATAAATACTTGAATTTGTAAGTTCCAAGTGAAGATGGTTTTGCACTTGTAGAAGGTTCTAGCAATATCACTCTATTTAGTTCTTATGTAGTACTCAAGACCTACTGTAAATAGGTAGACAATGCCTCATAGCATGTTGAGATTTTTTTTTTTTGAGACAGTCTCACTATGTCACTTTCGGTAGAGTGCTAGTGATGTCGCAGCTCACAGCAACCTCAAACTTTTGGGCTCAAGTGATTCTCTTGCCTCAGCCTCCTAAGTAGCTGGGACTACATGCCCCCAACACAAAGCCCAGCTATTTTTTTTTGTTGTAGTTGTCGTTGTTGTTTGGCAGGTCCGGGCTGAGTTTGAACCCACCAACAGGTCCGGGCTGAGTTTGAACCCACCAGCAGGTCCGCGCTGAGTTTGAACCCACCAGCAGGTCCGCGCTGAGTTTGAACCCTGGTGCATGTGGCCGGCACCCTAGCCACAGAGCTACAGGCGCCAAGCCAGGATGTTAAGATTTTCACATATATTTCTTCTTTCTCTGGTCTTGGCATTGTCTGAGGGAGTAGAGGAAGGGAGCTTTAACATGGAAAGCTTATACGTATTATCAATAAGGAATGTAGTCTGAAAGTTTAGCATTGAGTCTACCCTGCTAACCTTCTCTTCAGCCTCTTCTTAAATGACCCTGTTGAGTTCAGACTATTTTCACACTTTTTTCTGTAATAAGTTATGGTATACTTTATTTTTATTTATTTTTTTTTAGACAATCTTACTCTGTCATTCTGGGTAGAATACCATGGTATCATAATAGTTCACAGCAACCTCAAACTCGTGGGCTTACGCAATTCTTCTGCCTCAGACTCCTGAGTACCTGGGACAACAGGTGCCCACCATAACACCCATCTAGTTTTTCTATTTTAGTAGAAACATGGTCTCACTCTTGCTCAGGCTGGCCTCAAACTCCTGAGCTCAAGCAATGGCCTCCCAGAGCGTTAGGATTACAGGCATGAGACATGGCACCCGGCCTATTTTCACACTTATTACTGAGAGGAAAAAGGATATTAGAACTTTGCCGAGATGATTTCAGGTAGAATTTGGAGAGAGGCAGTCAAGTAGAGTCCATTAGCAATTCAACTTTAAATGTTTGTCAAAGTATAAATCTTAACACTTTGAGAGCCTAAGGTGATGAAAGGATCACTTGAAGCCAGGAGTTCAAGACCAACCTGAGCAATAGCAAGACCCTGTCTCTACAAAACCAAAACAAAACAAATCAAAAATTACAGGGTGTAGTGGTGTGTGCCTGGAGTCCCAGCTACTCATAAGGCTGAGCCAGGAAGATCCCTTGAGCCCAGAAAGTTGAGGCTGCAGTGAACTATGATCATGCCACTACTCTCCAGCCTGGGCAACAGAGTGAAACCCTGTCTCACAAAAACTCCCACAAAAACACGCCAACAAGAATCCCCAACAACAAGAAAGTATTTGTCATTCTAGAAACTGGGAGCTTTCACATTTCTATCAGTAGGGTTAAGTAAAATTCGTTTACCTTATAGAAAACCTTGTGTTATTAAAAAGAATGAGGTGGGTGGTCATGCACAACCTGAACAAATACAGAAAAAGTTTAAACAGCCAGTTGTAGAATAATTTATAAAGTATAATCCCAATTATTTAATGAAATAAGAGGCACCTATGCAGATATGGTTAGCCTGCAGAAAGGAGTCTGGTAGTATGTAAAGTGTGGGTTATTTCTGAGAAGGGAAGGTCAATAGAGTTAGGAGGCCAACTCAGTTATTCTGTAGATTTTTGTATTGTCTGAAACTTTCAAAGTTTTAGTTAATTATTAATAATTAATTTTTGTTATGTTAAGAATACTCCATGAGTTTACACTTTTACATTTTTAAGTGTACAATGCAGTATTAACTTATGGGCTCAAGGCCGTAGAGCAGACCTCTAGAACTTATCCATTTTGCATAATTGAAACCTTATACTTATTACATTGAGAATGTATTTATGTATTATTTGTTTATTTAAAAAAAGAAAAAATATATATACCTCATGGTCCATAGACATTCCTCCATCATCCTGGCTTTGTGGTCTTGTGAGAGAAAACTGCTGGAACAATTGAACAGTGTGGAGTTTTGAAATGTTTACTTGCATTGTTTTTTTCTTGGCAAAAGGTGACTGAGGTTAAACTTAAGTTATTGTTAAGTGATAAGCAGTCATGATATGAAATAGAATCTATCATTTTCTGCTTATTCCTATTAGTTAATTTAGGAGTCAACAGATATTGGTTGAAGAAAAATGTGCAGCATTTAATTTGTTGAATAATATCATTTGTGAACCAAATTTGTTTGTAGTATTTCCAGCAGTTTTACCTTGGTTACATTTCTGGGAAGAAAGGATGGCACCACCTGACAAGATGCTTTTGTGTCTTTTCTGTCTTTGGATCCCTTTAAGAGCCAGGGTGAAGTAAAGCCGGCAGCATTATTGTTGCTCAACACAGGAGGAAACAGTCCTAGAGAAAATCAGTGACATAAATAGCATCCCAGAGCTAGCAAGTGACAGTGTCAGAATTGGAGGGAGTCATGCTCTTCAGTTTCAAATGTAGTTATTTTCCTACCTAACGCCAGGGCGGACGCCACAGTGGAGCATCTCTGGGGTAGAATGTATTGGGACCAACTTTTGTACATGTATCAGTTTTATTCCAGTAAGTCCTCCAACTGTGGAAAGGTATCATGGAAGAACTTTATGCTTGAAGGCAGAAGATAGGGATCAAATAAAGTAACAAACATGAAAAACATTTTTTAAAAAAATTTATTGTTGGAGAATGAAAAACATCTTCCAAAGGTGAGGTTGTGTTTTGGCGGTTGTCACTATAACAGCACACTCTGCCTCTTCTTGGTGTGCTTGTGGGAAGCACGTGAAAGCTCTGCCCTCTTTTCCATGGGAAAACTGATGCAGTAGAAGGAAAGAGGCGAGAAGGAAACAGAGCCAGGAGAGGGACCTCATGAACTGACCCACATTTGAATCAACGAGATTCCCTGCCATTAAGTGAAAAAACTTTCTAGGAGGGAGTGGACTGAGAGGCACTCCAGGCCCACAGCTTGGAGTGGCTGAGAAGCGTCTTTAACAAAATCACCAGATTTTGCACAAGTGATGGGAAAGGAGATTTTTAAAAAACTGTTGGTAAATTATGGCTGTGAATCTTTGATCATAGTTTTCCATAGAGACTGTCTGATTTTCCTCAATAGCCTTATAAAATGTGGTGTTTACTTCCCCCCATTTCTACTGGACATTGCTGAGTCAAAACTGAAGTTGTATTATAAAATTCCCAAATCACTGTGGAATTTCTATTCTAGATATTAAGGGGCTTCTCTTGCGTGGAGAGATTTTGGATGTCACTTTTGGAATTATGCCTATCCCCATGTGCCATGTTACTGAAGCTGGAATAGTAGATGCTTATTCAGGCCTCAGATCAAATGGAGTTTTTGCCACTGCCTCAAAGGTACATGCGTCTTCCTGTTTGTTTGGGTCTGCATGAGGTTTTTTGTGATCCGCAGACATATTAGGGTGAGGCTTTGTGTTTCATTACCAGCTTATTAGGTCATGTGCTCCTTTGAGCATTGACTTTTTTTTTTGAGACAGAGTTTCACTTTGTCACCCTTGGTAGAGTGCTATGACATCATAGCTCACAGCAACTTCAAACTCTTAGGCTCAAGCGATTCTCTTGCTTCAGCCTCCTAAGTAGCTGGGACTACAGGCAACACTACAATGCCTGGCTATTTTTAGAGACAGGGGCCTCACTCTTGCTGAGGCTGGTCTCAAACCTTTGAGCTCAGGAAATCCACCTGCCTCGGCCTCCTAGAGTGCTAGGATTATAGGCATGAGCCACCACGCCTGGCCTAGAATGTACATTTTTAAGAGAAAAATAATTTTGAGTACATTCTTATGTTTCCAAATCAAATTTAAGATTACAGTGTTTTAACATAACTTCCTTGATTTTTATATATTTCTTTGCTTTTGTACTGAATATCTTTATTCTAAATGTGATTAACAGGAGTTTTCTCTTTAATTTTTTTTTTTTTTTTGAGACAGAGCCTCAAGCTGTCACCCTGGGTAGAGTGCCATGGCTTCACTGCTCACAGCCGCAACCTCCAACTCCTGGGCTCAAGCGAGTCTCCTGCCTCAGCCTCCCAAGTGGCTGGGACCACAGGCGCCCGCCACAACGCCTGGCTATTTTTTTTTTGGTTGCAGCCATTGTTGTTGTTTGGCAGGTCCGGGCTGGATTTGAACCCGCCACCTTAGGTGTATGTGGCTGGCGCCTTAGCCGCTTGAGCCACAGGCGCTGAACCAATTTTTTTTTTTTTTTTGAGACAGAATCTCACTTTGTCCCTGTTGGTAGAGTACTGTGGCGTCATAGCTCACAGCAACCTCAAGCTCTTGAGCTCACATGATTCTCTTGCTTAAGCTTTTCATTTTTAGTAGAGATGGGTTCTCTTGCTTAAGCTGGTCCCAAATTCCTAAGCTCAAGCAATCCACCACCTTGACCTCCCACAGTGCTGGGATTACAGGTGAGAGCCACAGCACCCAGCTAGAGCATTTAGTTTTTTAAAGAACAGACTCAATAATCATTTCTTTTGGTTGTTTTGTTTGGCTTTCAGAATTAATAGTCTTGGGAACCTTCATTTTTCTCAAAAGGTCAGAGCCTGAGACATGGTGGTGCAGGGGATAAAGTTATTCATCCATCCATTTACTTGACCTATACTATGTGCTAAAACCAATCTTGTCCTTGCCTTGTCATAGTCTTCTGGGGAAGGGGAAGAAGAGACATCATTCCATTACCATGTGATAACTGAAGCACCTGGCACATACCTAGTAAGTACTCAAAACTGGCCTATGAATGGAATTGTTATGATAAATGCTTGAACAAGCCCAACATTCAAGGCCTTGAGCAGATTTTATTAACCTTGGTGCTGCTGACATTTTGGACCAGATAATTCTTTGTTATGGGGATTGTCCTGTGCACTAGAGGATGTTGAGCAGTGTCCCTGGCCTCTGCCTACTTGATGGCTGTAGAATCCCCCCTTAAAGCTGTGATAGTTGAAAACATCCCAGACCTTGCCAAATGTCCCTTGACAAGCCCTAATTTGAAACCACTAACCTAGAGGAACATGAAACCATCGCACTGTGTTTGGCAGGTCCAGGAAGGGATATGCAGGTGAGAACGTTCTTAATTGATTGATTAATTCACCCTTAGTCACTTTATCCCTAGGAAGCGTGGCCTCTGGCAATGACTTAGGTAAAAGCACATCTGTCTTTTCTGTCAAAGTCTGGACTGATTTCCTTCCCCTTCCTCACAGCAGAGAAAATGTTTTATTTTCTGTGTTCTTTTCCTGCTGGACCCATTTTCCAGTCTTCCTTTCAGTTGCATTGGGACAGACTAAGATCTGGCTAATGGAATGTGGGCAGGTGTGATGCAGCCACTTTCTAGCTTAGTCCTTATAAAAAGCCACATTCTTTACTCTGTCTTTCGTGGTTTGTCAACTGGATCCTCAAGTCCTCAAGTCCTGGGAGATGATAGAGCCACTGGAAGAAGAGACCTGAGACCCTGATGACCACACGGATTCCCACCCTTTGCTGGTGCCAAGCTGCATTGGACTATAGTATGAGAAAAATAAACCCTTACCATGTTATACCACTGAGGTGGAGGGGATCTTTGGTGGTGTTGTTAGCTTTCCTGATTGATATATTCTCTCCTGCTCCCCCCTTTCCCACTGGATACCTATAATATATCATAAAAATATTTATTTTCCCTTTTTTTCTTTAGAGGCAGAGTCTCACTTTGTCGCCCTCGGTACAGTGTGGCGTCACAGCTCACAGCAACCTTCAGCTCTTGGGCTTAGGCGATTCTTTTGCCTTAGCTACCTGAGTAGCTGGGACTACAGGCGCCCACCATAAGGCCCGGCTATATTTTTGTTGCAGTTTGACCGGGGCCGGGTTTGAACCTGCCACCCTTGGTATATGGGGCCGGTGCCCTACTCACTGAGCCACGGTGCCACCCTTAAAAATACTTCTTACTGTTACTTTTCTTTGGCCCCTCTGTGACCTCCATGTGGCATAACCTTAGATATACCACTATCATAGGTGGTATCTATGATAGAATTATGTACCTTCCTAGCTCCATGTGGTTTTTCTTTTCAAAATCTTTCTTGGAAGGGACGGGCATTTGAATCTGCCTCCAGCTGGCTCTCTGGGAGTAGTAGGAGCACGGTCATGGAATAAGGAGTTTTGGTTAAAACCTAAGCAGAAAATATTCCTGAATGTTGAGTTCCTAGCAGTTTTATTTCCCATACAGTTCAAATGGTAACACTCAAGGCAGAGGAAGAAGGAGAACAGTCAATCCTTTTATTTAATTTTAGGAAGACTGTGGTTTATGGAGCTCGGGAGAATTGCAGCCACAGATGTATCAACCTTTTTAAAAATTCCTGGCAGGCTAACCTTTAAGTCATAAACCTAAACGCAGACAGTGCACCCTTAAAGGAAGCTTGTTTGTGTTGGTTGCACTGAACACCGATATCCCACCTTCCAAGATCATCATTCTTTCTTTGCCTGTAAAATGCAAGTTCTGTTTAGTTTATTTTAATCAGCATTTGTTTCCTAGATTTAGGTGTGTTGTGATTTTCAGCATGTTAGTTAGTCTTATGATTAGCTTGGCAATTACCATGGTGTATATCATTCAGTACCGAGGTATGGATAAACACAAGGGAGTTTCTCTGTTCTAATTCTATGGTGATAATGTTGGACCTTTATCAAAGAGCATCACATAGCAAGGTGGTTAAGAACATGGACCCTGCAGCCCTACCACCTGGGTGCTAGTCCCATTTAGCATCTTACCTACTGAGTGACTTTGGGGCAAGTTACTTAACTGCACTGTGCCTTGGTTTCAGCAGCAATAGTAGTATGTGCTTTGTAGAGTAGTTGTGAGAACTAGAGGGGTTAATTTGTACAGACTTTAGGGAAGTGCCTGGCATAATATAAGTGCTTTATAAATATTGTCTGTCTGCATTATTAAGTGCCAAGTACTATGTTTTTATATATTTTAATTGCATGGTAATCAAAAGGAGAAACTAGTTATCATTATTTATTTCATTAGGTCTTTAAACTTAAGCTGTATTTTAAAGCAACTTAATTATTATAATTAGAGTTATAATTCCTTTTGGAAAAAATTTTCTATTTTTACATGTACACAGATAAGAGAAAAGATAAGAAAGATAAGAAAAAGATGCCAAAGGTTATTAACATTATGTCTGGGAGGTTTGATTGTAGATAATTTTAATTCATTTCTCTCATTTGCATTTTCCAAATCTCTACACATATTCCTTGCAGAATTTTAGTATAAAAAAGAACTCAACTAATATTTTTGACATTTTCAAAGAGAATATTATTTGTATTGTCTTTATATGTGATTTATATGAAATTTCATGTTAAGTGAAATCAATATGAAAATGAATTATCCCTGAACTTCTCACCACCCACCTGATGATGCTTGAAGGCTGTAAAGAATTGGACCAGCCCCCAAAGAAATCTCTTGGTGAGAATGGGAAGAGTCTGAAATATGCCTTTAAAAATATTTCTGGTTCTGGCTTGGCATCTGTAGCACAGTGGTTATAGCATCAACCAGGTACACAAAGCCTGGTGGGTTTGAATCCAGCCCGGGCCAGCTAAACAACAATGACAACGGTAATAAAAAATAGCTGGGTGTTGTGGTAGGTGCCTGTAGTCCTAGCTACTTGGGTCGAGTCAAGAGAATTGCTTAAGCCCAAGAGTTAGAGGTTGCTGTGAGCTGTGACGCCAAAGCACTCTACTGAGGGTAACGTAGTGAGACTCTGTCTCAAAAACAAACAAACAAACAAAAATATGGTTCTGTCTAGAGGGAGAGCTGTTACTCTGGTAGGGTAGTGATGGCCATCTATTAAATGCTTTTATGTGCCCCTACTTTCCAAATTTGATTTCCAGTGTCACCACAACCTCGTGAGACAGGGAGCTCTGCTCTTCACGTGATTATCTCAGTCAGCTTTGTCAACCCCCCTAGAGATAGCAATCATCCTAATCCCCCATGTACAGAAGAGACCACTGAGGCTTGAGAGGTGACCTGATATAGCTAAGGATTAACTCCAGGCCCCGTCTGAATCTGCCATTGGGGTTGTTAATCATGACATTTATGTTGTTGAATTGTTCTATAATTAGGTCTTTTGCTTAGGAACTTAGTACTGAATGTTTTAATTTTTTATCTGGTGATATAGATTTCTTTGCGTCTCCTTTGTTCTTTCTTTATGGGCAGCTTTATAAATACAGTTTTATATAAATGGTCTCTGTGTTTAATTATATCTATATTTGGTTTTCATAACCCAATGTGGAGCAGTCATGGTAGGTATTACCCCAGATTTTCCTATGAGGGTAATGAAGCCCAGAGTGGACTTGCCCTGACACACACAGCTGTAAACGGCAGGAGCAGGGCTGAACTGAAATCTTTAGGAGCCCAGGCCAGTGACTGTTGCACTCTGCCCTCTTTCTGATATCTCTTTCTCACGGGTCAGTGAGGAGGATTAATTTTTAGTAAAACAAACTTTTTTTGTTCCTTTAAGATAGCTTAGTAGGATTGGGACATGCCCATGGGAATACAGAGATGTGTCTGGAGGAGTTTCCACACCTTAGTTGTGTTTATTGGGAGGTATTCACTAAAGCCCTGGGTTACTGGTGCCTCTCCCTTTCCAGAATGTGGGAAGGGGCCAATAATGTAACATGACACCCAGCAGACTTAGGAGCCTGGCCCACTGCCAGATCCCTGCACTGTTTCTGCTGTCCTGTGTCCAGCTCTCTCTGAAAGCAAAGCTTTAGACCACCCGTCAGCAAATTATTCCTTTCTTAAGAAGTTGCCCTGAAGCTCTTTCTTTATATGAAGGCTTTTAGTTCATCTCTATGTTAGAAATTCAATTTACCACCCACCAAATGTTTTTTAGAAGAGGTTGTCATTATTTCTTTATAAGGGAAGTATCAGAGGACGGGAGTGGGGGGGTGAGGAGGGCGGTGGTGGGGGTGGAAGCAATGAAGAAAACCATCAGTATAGATTGAGAATTAGGCTGCTGTTTTCTGGTGAGGATGGCAGGAGGAGGGGTGTGCTCCATCTTTCTGGGTGACAGCCTTGTCATAACAGCAGCAAACTGCTGGGCATAAAGGAAGCAGTCAGGCCTTTAGATAACTGGTCTGTGGGAGCTTCCAGGGAATTGGGTCCAAACGCTGGTCCCTTTTTGGAATCAAATTTTGAGATCTAATTTTGTAAGGAGAAATAGAGTTATGAAAAATGGCAGACATGGATTCTAATCCCAGCTTATGTGACTTGGGAATGTGACTTTGGGAATGTCGCTTACTAGCTCTGGGCCTCAGTTTCTTGACCCGTTGAATGAGGTGGTTGGACTAGATCAGTGGCACCCAACTCTCACTGTGCATCAGAATCACCTGGGGAACTCTGAAAAAATACTAGGTAACTAGGTCCCATTTGATTTAATTGGTGATTAATTGGTACTCCCTGGCATAAGTGTTTCTAAAGGATCTCTAGGAGATTCAAATATGCAGCATGAGTTGGATCAACTCTAAAATACTCTCTTGTCTGAATGTTCTATTTTAAAATACCTATAGTTGGTCTCTTACCAAGGGATTTATAAATGACACAACAGCTTGTAAAGGGATTTACTGTAATGAAGAACACTGATCACTTTTGTCTTGGAAAACAGAAAAGTTATTAAAGAGTTATTGAAGCTATGCCACTGATTTATAAGATAATTCTCCAGGGAAAGTCATCAAAGGTTTTACTGTGAGACACTGAAGATGGGAGAAGATGCATAGAAAGTTTAATATAGCCAGAAAGGAAGAGCTGTTTTTAGATAATTGAAAGTGTTTTCTGTCAGAAGTTTAGATTAGGAGAATTTGTTCATAGGCCTAGAACAGAATGTTTGGTTTGAAAACTATTTTAGAGGTAAATATACTAATTTTTAGCACCTATCACTTTCTAAGTCCGAAGGCAGAAAATTATATTTTGATGAATGCCAAATGATTAGGTCTGTTTCTGGGTCAAAATTCCAGTCCTTAAAAAAGTAAATTACTCTTGCTTGGAAATCAAATTCCCCCAAATGAGATTTATGTTTAAATGTAATGCAATGGAAAAACATTAAGATTAATTTAATATTCTTTTTATTTATTCAGTTTCAAATCATTAACTATACAGGAAATAGGCTAAATTATTGTATAGTTTATACTTGCATATTAAAACAAAAATTAAGATTTGTGGCATAAATCTGATGCCAAAACTTTCCATACAATACTCTCTGTTCAAATCTTTGGTCCCTCAGATCCACAAAGGCAGTTATCACCCAACACAAAAGCCGGTCATAGTAAATCCAAAGCCCAAGGTCAATTCCCTCCTTTTGCCTTCTCTCCCTCCCTGTCTCACACATTAAAAGCTTTGGCTGTGTAATCCTCTTTTGTGTCAGAAGAATCTAGACAAGATTCTGTAACTGTTGTGTTCTTCCAAACAGGAAGTCACCGTCTGTATCCATAATCAACTTCAAATTTGTTTTGAATTTTAGAGCCTATGATCTATAGCAGTTCTATACCAGGCAAGTGAATAGTGAGTGACCTTATGCTGCATCAAGTGTAAACAGATATAATTAGATGAGAGGTGCTTTCAAAACAATCAGTGTTTATAACTATTACCAGAAAGGACATAGAGTTTGTATTAAAAAATTCTATAGCACTTACAAAAAACCCCCAAAACTCTGGGTGTTAGTTTTTTAAGTACAGAAAAGCATAATGAGAAAAATAAAAATGATCCTAAATTCATCACCCAGATTATCCTGTAAGCAATAGAAATTTACATGTCCAAAAAGGGGACAGAAGGCTCCTCCTTAGATATCTACTTTAATAGAGAAATTATTTTATTTCAAAAATGAGAATATAGTAACTAATATTTATCAACCATGTACCAGGCGTCCTCAAACTACAGCCCTCGGGCCACATGTGGCCTGCCTAGGACAGGCAGGCTGGGTGTTTTTGCTGCCGCTGCCTGTCCTGCTTAGCAGCCGACTCATCCCGGGGCCCACAGTCTGGCCCTCCAATGGTCTGAGGGACGGTGAACTGGCCCCCTGTTTAAAAAGTTTGAGGACTCCTGAATTGTCTTCTGTGCAAGTTTGTGCTCTAAGTACAAGTCCTCCAACAACTGTTATAAGCTAGATTTTATTTTTGTCATTGCTTTACAGATGAGAAAAGATGCTAAGTAATTTGCCCAAAGTCCTGGTCAACATGCAGCACAGCTGGGGTTTGAACCTAGACAGCTGGCTTCCAGGACTCAGCTCATAAACTGTCTCTCTGTGCTACTTATTAAAGAGTGTTTGGAGTATAAACTGTAGAAAGTTACAGCTGCTCTTGCTAAGTAACTAGAAGGCCATGAAAATAAAAAACTACCATCTTAGGCTTTTGGAGAGAGTCTCTTAAGACCATCTCCTTCTACTCCTTATTCAGGTCAGCCCTCCCGAAAAGCAGTATTTGGTTTGAATAATGATGCCTAAAAGATTACATAATTTTTAATGCTGTATCAGATTTAAATCATCATATTTACAAGGAGAAAAAAGCTAACTGTAGATATAATTTATTAAAACTGAATTCCCTGTTTGTTCTTCATCTTCCATTTCATTTGTTTATTTATTTTTTTCCTTTTTCAAACTGCGGTCAAGATTTAAGTCATGGGGAACCACTTCTGTCATGCTATAGAAATGATGGTGGTTGTGTTTCTTGTGTCCTGCCTGATGGAACCTAGGACTTGATTTGCTTTCCAGCATGTAGGATATCCTCAGGGAACAGTTTAAGAGACCAGGATCTTTCTCTAGTTGTAACCAACACCTCAGAAACCAAGAATCCATAAATATAGATGGAACATTTTTTTCTAAATGTATTCTATGCAATATGGAAATGCATATAGTATTTAAATTCATGCCATCAAAATTTTTCTTAAAAATTGTTTTTGTCATTTAAAAACTTATTTGTCCTATAAGTAAAAATTAGTAAAAAGCACACAAGAAGATATAATCAGATTTTAAAAATTAAAATCTGAAAGTGGCCAAGTGTTGGAGAAGATGTAGACAAACAGGACCTTGCATGCACTGCTCCTGGGAGCGTAAATTGTCCTAATTATTTGGACGATAGTTTGGAGATAGTTGAGTTAAAATGTGCACTTCCCATAGGAGTAGGCTGTGATTCTACTTCTGGGTTTATACCCTATAGCAGCCCTTGTATTGTGTATAAGGAAGGAAATGCAACGGTGTTCATCACAGCATTGTTTGTAATGAAAACAGACAAATAGGCAACAAACCTAATGGAAATGGAGAAATAAATTGTGGTATTTTTTATGTGATGGAATACTATAAGGAGTGAAAATGAATGAACTGGAAATGCACATGCCAACATGAATAAATCCCCTGAACATAATGTTGAATACAAAAGGCAGGTTCAAGAAGGATACTATATATAAGAAGTCTAGACAATTAAGTTCACAAACTCATCCTAGAAAAAGTGCTACATAATTCATTGCCAGTATCACTGTGGTCACCTTTGAAGTACTCCCCTTGGGAAATAATGCACCAATGCCAGCACCTAGTCTACCTTCAAAGCAATTTTGGAGCTGTTTTCCTGGAATGGCCATCTGAGCTGTCATCATGTTGCCCTTGATGCCCTAAATGTCATCAAAATGTCTTCCTTTCAATATGTCTTTTATTTTTGGCTAGAGAAAAGTCATTGGGGGCCAGATAAGGTGAGTAAGGAGGTTGCTCCCATACAGTTATTTGTTTATCGGCTAAAAACTACCCCACAGACAGTGCTGTGTGAGCTGGTGCATTGTTGTGATGCAAGAGCCACACCTCTCTCATGCCGAGATTTTCAGTTAACATTTTCCTAACCATTTCTCTATCAATGTTTACATGGTCTGCTATACTTCTCACAGTCAGCTGATGATTTTTACACACAATTCAACACATTTTTACTATGTTTTTATCAGTTCTGCTCATTGCTAGCCACCCTGACTTCTCTTCATCAGTGACACTTTCTTTCCCCTCAGAAAAACATTTAATCCATTTGTACATTGCCATCTTCTTCCTGGAATTATCTCCATAAACTTGGACTAATATATCTCTGATTTCACTTCCACTGTTAACAAATTTAACAAAAAATTCAATTTTTGTCCATTGCTCTAATTCAAGCCCTGACATTCTGCCAAGGGCACAAAAACCCCTCACACACAACAACAATAATGAATGCCACTCAAGAAGCCACATGTCAACATGAACACAGCTGTGAGACGCTGACATACCAAGGTCCTGAAACCTTATTCAGCTGTTTGTACAGGGCTGCCAACATGAGTGCATGGTGGCAAGTTTTTAAACTTAATTGTCAGCCCTAGGCCATCCAATTATTCCATTTATATAAACCTTTAAAATACTACATTGTTTATGGTTGTAAGCACATCCACTAAAAGCATGGGTGAGATTGATAACCACTGATGTCAGGATAGTGACTTGCTATGGAGTGGAAGGGTGTGTAATAGGACTGGGGCTTATATCTATAATGTTTCAGTTCTTGAACTGGGCAGTACGGACATGAATGTCTGTAATATTATTACCTGAACTGTTTTGTATACTTCAAGTACTTCATAGTTTAATAAGAGTAAAGAAAGCAACTGTCTTGAAGCCCTTTTGAGGTTTTATCAAAATAACAACGGCAAAAAGAATTTGCACTAAACGAAGGAAATCTGATGGAGGAATGTGAAATGATTCATTTGCCTGAGAAAACCTGTTGAAACCAAACTCTACTGAATGGGTACAGCGCCAGATGGTGAGGGCGATGCTCTTCTTCCAGACTTCTCCAGAATCCTTATTTCATGACTGTTGTACCCCCTGAAAGACAAAGTAGGAGAAAGAAAAGGAGAGAGGATGTATCCTTGGGCCAGAAAGGGTCTAGATATTCCAGAAAATGAGAGCGTAGAATGTCTTTTAAAGCTACATGACCCACCAGTGATGAGCCCCTCAGGCCTAAATAAAACTTCCATCTTCTTGAAAGTTTTGATCCTTAAAGCGAAATATTTAGTTGCTTTTACTCCCCATTCTAGGTAGTTTTCTTCTTTTTTCTTTTTTGTCTCTTGACTTCATGTTTTCAGCTCTGGCCCAAGCAGTTCAGGAGCCTCTTTGCCTGCCGTCCTCCCTTCTGCCTGTGTCTGCTATCATGGCACCAGCAGGCGCTTTCCATGGGGATAAAGAGAAGTAAAAATACAAACAAGATCCTGGTGGGCTACTACAGGACACGGGGCAGCTGACAGCCTGAGGTTGTCCACCTTAGCAGACTGGTCTCTTGGTCAAGAGACCTTTATTCTCTGTCATCCTTTATGTGTTATTCTGAGCTGTAACAGGATCACACAATAGAGGATTTTAATATTAGGATTTTGGTGTAGAATGAGATCTTAACCATGTAAGGCAGTGTTCTCATTGTACCTATGGCAGGAGTGAGATTCCAGTGTATGAAGTAGCGTGACACGAGAGATGGTGGAATGGGGCTAGACTCCACATTCCCACACTTCATGCTACGTGCTTTCAGCTACCCCTGGTTGCTTCTCTGACCTGTCTAGCTTTCTAGTCCTCAGCTTTGAATCATCTAATGTAATTTATCTCCCTGTCTTCCACCTCAAACTTTGGAATTTTTTTAGATTATCTCCAGTGAAGAGACTTATTTTATATTTTTCTATTACCTATGCTTTTCTGAACGGGTGAAAGATGGCTGTAAGGGTGATAAGACAATGCATTCATATAGGGACATTTGAAGAATTTCTTCCCATGGAAGAAATAAAAGGTTGAGACAATCTAAGTGATGTCTTTTTTTTTTTTTTTAGGACACATTAAAATTTTCTTTAATACTTCTTTGGGGAAAAAGAAATCACACTTTTAGTGAATGAACAAAAAACATTTTTACAGTAGCAGTAGGCTACTATTCTTATCTACCATGCCATGAATTCATAGGGAAGAGGTTCCAGTCACTCAGGGAGGCACCTTGCCATTGAATGTGACAAAGTGTTGACTTTTGAATTCATAGGAAAATAGGTTCCAGCACCTTGTATCATCACTATTACATGGGGTCTATTGGTTATCCTATGTGCTATGCTGTACACCTATTATGCCATGAGCTCATGGGGAATAAATAGGTTCTTGCACCTAAAAACATGGGTCCACTGGTACTCCTGTGTGCTATGCTATATGCTTATTATGCCATGAATTCACAGGTAATGGGTTCCAGGAGCTCTGGCTCCTTTCTGTTGGTTCTCACAAAGTGAGCTTCTCTGGGTGGAGCAGGCTGGCGCTTCAGTTGAACCCAGGTACCTTTCTCTTTGGCTTCCTTCTTTTTCTGATCATTTTCTTTCACATGTTTCAGGAAGCTATCTCGGCTCTTAGAGTGCTTAATATGCTCAATACGAACATTAATCCTCTTGGCAAGAATCTTGCCCTTAACTTGTTTGTTTACAACAATGCCAACAGCATGCTGGGTAACATTGTAGACTCTTCCAATTTTGCCATGGTAACATTTGCGTGGCATGCCTTTTTGAACAGTACCCATTCCCTTGATGTCTACAATATCACCTTTCTTGTAGATTCGCATGTATGTGGCCAAAGGAACAACTCCATGTTTTCTAAAAGGCCTAGAGAACAGTTATCGGGTGCCTCTCCTCTTTCCCTTTGTGTTTGTCATCTTGGTGAATTACTGGAAGATGGTGTCTCCAGCTGAAAGGAAGGCTAAGTGATGTCTTATCATGAAGGGCATCCCCTGGTATTGAAGGCTAAGATAGGAGTTTGAAGTCAGGCTTGCTAGTTAAAGAATAACTAAAATATTACACTTAGAAAGGTTTCCTTATATAGCAGTTGTATTTATAATAATTCAAATTATATTAGTTTAGAAGAAGAGCACCGTCTCCCAATTTTTTTTTTTTTGTGAGAATAACTTTTGCGTTATAGAAACCCCCCAGGGATAGCTAATTTATAGATTCTAAGCTGACTCGTGAGTCAAAGTAAAGTGGGTTCCTGAATATCCATTTAATGAAGGCTGTTGAATGTGTCAGAGGTTTTAATGCTGATTTATACTAGCGGGTATGTTTCTAAAGCAAGACGCTTCTGAAACTGATTGCTATGGGCAAACTAACTGCTTTAGCTGAGAATATACTTATAATCCTTCCCCCACCCAGAAATACCATCAGCCTGACATAGCAATTAATTGAAGTATTTATCTTCTAGCTGTGAAGCCTTCCTGCCAAGGTGAAGGGTATTTGTGATTAAGTCAAGCCACTAACCAAATTATGAAGGCCCTCCTATGACAACTCTCTGTCCCATTTCTTTCTGTAGGTTATATTTCCTGTCTTGAAATACACACCAATAGTACTTTCATGAGTGGAGAAAAAGGAAGAGAAATAAGAAACACTTTCCCATTTTATAGAGAACCTATTTCCTAGGTTAACAACCACAATCCTAAGAACATAATAGTGGTTAGTCTAACTCTTTATTGGATCTTAACATTAGGATTTATAATAAACTATTTAGGCATCTAATTACAGAAAATTTTATTCCTGGAGATATTGGGAATATAATGTTATTCAAATTTAAATATGTGATAAAGAAGAAGAAATAAAAGCTGTGAGTGAATTAAGGCCTGTTACCAAAAAGGATTATGCTTTTGGGTTTTTTTTTTTTTCGGAGACAGAGTCTCATTATGTCCCCCTTGGTAGAGTGCTGTGGCATCACAGCTCACAGCAACCTCAAATTCTTAGGCTTAAGCGATTCTCTTACCTCAGCCTCCCAAGTAGCTGCCACAACACCTGGCTGTTTTTTTGTTGTGGTTGTCATTGTTGTTTAGCAGGCCCGGGCCTGGTTTGAAATTGCCAGTTCTGGTGTATGTGGCTGGTGCCCTAACCACTGACCTATGGGTACCGAGCCCACAAAGGATTATGTTGTTGCTATTATCTTTTTTTCTACATTTAAAAATGTCTATTTTCTTTCTTATGTAAGTTTCCTAGATTCATTTCAAAGTAACTTGTATTACACAGGCTTTAATGCTAACATTAAAAAATGACCCTCAGTTAAAGTTTTAATAAATTATTTTTATGTGTAAGGATAATATGGAGAGCAGCTTTCTATAGCTCATTAAAATAAAGGGAATTTTATGCTAAGGCATTCACTCTGTTTTGTTACTTCCTTCCGGGGTCTCTAAGGCTTCTGCCTTGGGAGATTTGCCTGTTCGGTACAATTCTCAGTTTCTCTGTAGAATGTCTTCTTCCTGTGGGAGATGAGATTTGAGCTTCCATTACATGGCGGTACTTTCTCCTATTACAAGTCTAAAGAACTCTTTTTAGTGATTTACACCACACGATCCATTTGGTTAATTATCTTTCCCTGTTTTTCCCAAACCCTGATTATTCTTAAGAGCCTTAAATCAGGGACCCATTTGCTTTCACACTGCTGGAAAATTGTGCCTTATTTATTATTTTAAAAACATCTCTCATATCCTTTATGCATTTCTCATATTTGCTAATGTGTACTATGCACTTATTAGTCATGATGTTTTTGGATGTGACAGAAATCCCCCTCCTGCTAGTTGGAATGAAAGTGACTTTATGTTCTGGAGGCGGATAGCAGTGATGGTTGCACGACAGTTGTGAGTGTACCTTGTTGCCACAGAATGATTAACTTGAAAAATTTTTTTTGAGACAGAGTCTCACTGTGTCGCCCTTGGTAGAGTGCCATGACACCATAGTTCACAGCAACCTCAAACTCTTGGGCTTAAGCGATTCTCTTGCCTCAGCCTCCCAAGTAGCTGGGACTGCAGGCACCCACCACAATGCCCAGCTATGTTTTGTTGCAGTTGTCATTGTTTAGCTGGCCCGGGCTGGGTTTGAACCTACCAGCCTTGGTGCATGTGGCTGGTGCTATAACCACTGTGCTATGGACACTGAGCCTTAAAAATGGTTTTAAAGAAGTGACTTCAGTGCCTCCTGCCCCCCACTTCCCATTCCCAGTCCCAGCCACTGTGTAAAGTGGCTTCAGAAATGCTGTTTCTTTCTCTGTGCCTTGGACGTACAATATTTACCTTCTCACCATTCCTTTCTTAAGCTCCAAAGTACAAGTTTCCTTTAGTCAGTGACAGAAATATGTGGAAGTAGAGGGTGGACTGTGGAATGTGTCACAGGTGGTTTTATGAAGAATGTGGCTTTCAACTGCAGTTATTCACTTGGGAGCAATTAAAAGTAGAGTTCTCAGAGTAAATTAAGTTGCTTGAGCCAAGTATGAAGCTAGGAAAATCCAGGTAAATAGTTCCTTTGGTTATAGAATGCCCTGTTCAATGTATGAAGGGGCATGGTACAGCTAAGTTTGGAAAAGGCAGCTGGACTAGCAGGGAGTCCCACTGCTGTTTCAGACTTCCCTGGAGAATGGAGGGATATAATACATGGGGATCAGGGGAGTTTCTTCTTGTATAGAGGCAGAGAGACTTCTGCTCCCAGGAAGTTGAAAGGGGAAGGAATGTTGGAAAAGAATCATCTCATTAAACATTTTTCAAGCTTTCTATTTGAATGTCTTTTTATCCTTTTAGCTAAGGGATAGTCTTCCCATCAATCTGCCACTTTACGAGAGCTCTCCTAAAATATCCCTGGCCAATGAGAATGTTTTGGTGTGCCGGTCTTCAGCATTATTCTTTCCCTCTATCTTAGTTCAGTGTTTTAACTCTACTTTTCATTAGCAAAAAACTCTTATTTATAACATGAGTACTGACGCTGTTGCCATCTTCTTCCATCCATCAGTAGGAAGCAGAGGAAATGAATGTTTTAGTCCAAGAATGATGGGCTTGGTTGCTGGATGAACTTTTCTCTGTGGCCAATTATTCAAATGTTTTTGGAAACTCTGTGGGAGTTGTGTACTCTGAGCCGAATGGTAGACATTTCAGATCTGGAAAGAGCCTAAGAAAAAGTCCGTGCTGTCTAACCTGTTCTTCTAATAGATGAGAAAACTGGACCCCACAAGTGTTAAATAACCTTATCACACTTTTATTACCTTGAAGGATAAAAATCTCAAGGGTGTACCTTGAGGAAGAGCAATGAGTGATTCAGAACCATTACTGCTTTGCACAGGAGTGGAAAAGAACCTCTTCTGGACTTGTCACCCAGACATTTTCCTGTTGCTTAATTTCTCAATTGTTTCATACATCAATTTTGAGTATTTTTCAGAGGCCCAATTCAGTGTGCTACTTTCACTGCCTCCTTGCAGGAGAGAGTCCATTATGTCATCTAAGCAAATACTAGTCTTTCTCTAATTCAATCACTTGACTTTGGGTGGACTATAAGGACACCAGCATCTTCCATATTGAAGAAACAGATTTGTTCCCCCATTGAAATTCATTTTGGGAGATAGCCACCGCTAGTGAAAATCTGGGTTACTAGATGGTTTTCGAGCCTCAGAAGGTAACTCTATTTTGAATGATGTTTTGGTGGTATTTACATCATATCTGACACCCTAGGTCTTTCTTTGCTTTTTTACTAGTTTTGACTAACTGAAAAACACAGGAGTCAGTCAGTAAATAGGAGGTAATTGTGATAATTTAGATAATCCAGTAATGTGAGAGATCACTGGACCATGCAAAAAATGGACAGTAAATGAAATAATCCGTATTCATCAGCAAAACCAGGCTCCCTGGGCAAACAGTAGGAAGAAAATAGTCAAAACTTTATCTACAGGCTCTCTCATAGTGCTGGTGATTTTGTCTGGGAGTTTTTGCATAGTAGCCAGCTCTGTCTTTTTATTTTTATGATGATTGAGCTTTTTAAAATTTTTATTATTATTTTTTTTAACCAATGTCCGTGCTTACAAAGCCAGCCACTGGCTGCCTTAGGTTTCACGTGATTCAGGGCAATAAGGTAGTGCTTCCCACATGCTGATGCTTATGAGGGCGGAAAGGTTTTTCACTGAAAAAAGGCCAAAAAAGGTAGTTATGTGTAGGCTGATGTTACTGCAGAATGGAAAGTCTATTGTCTTCCAGTTACAGAAGGGGAAGAGGAAGACTTGCACCTTTAATTCAGTATCTTAGAGAGAAGTCACCCTTGTTCTCCTCCCAAGATTCAAATCAATTTCTAAAAAACCCCTGTGTTTGCTCAGGCTGGGTCATGTGCCAGCCCTGGTGGCAAGGATGGCCAAGAGGAAAGTCTTAATGAACAGTTTCATCTGAATCACAAGGATTTAGGAGGGATGGTTCCTAAAATGGGGGAGATAGGACAAACTAAAAGTCACAGATTTTCCCTCAGTGCCATTGATCTTTGGGTGTGTATTAATTAGTTCACAAAGAAATTTCTCATATTACTGGATAGAATGAAACATAGAAGAAATATTGCTGCTCTTCCCAAGTGAGATACCTTTAGGGTGGAGTAACTCATTTCCTCTGTTGAATGGAAGTACCATTCTTGTATATTATTTCCAGATCAGGATGATCATTTTTAGAAACTATACTGGACGCACTGTGTTTTGAATGTTGATTTTGCATCCAGCATCTTCACTTGAGTTACTCTCTTGATCTTCACAGTCTCTAGAAGAGGTAGGTGATTTCTTTCATCTCAGTTTTACCAAAACAGGCACCAAGAGCAAAGTTTCCGAGCCAGCAAGGGGCAGAACACATCCTTGAACCCAGGTTTGTTTGATTTTAAATTCTGTGTTCTTCCTCTGCACCACAGCTGTTTGGGAGAGAATTGCCAGATGTTGCCGTTAATCAAGGTTGTGAAGTTGATTACAAATTGAGAAGGAAATGAGGAGGAAACAGCACCATAAATCCTGACACAAAAGTTTAAGGCTTTTAAAGATCTTCAATATGTCACTGCTCTTAGGCTTTCTCAGTTTGTTGCCTTATAATTAGGCCCCAAGTCTGAATTGTGGGCTGATTTCTAAACCTACGTGCCCCTACGCCAGCAGGTTTAACTTTAATTAAATGGCTACTTAGTGACAGGGCTTAAATATCTATCTTTTTAAAGTACCAGATATACTTTTTCAGATACTCAGTCAACCAAGAATGCATTTCTTCCTTATTAACAATACATAGCTTTCTGCTAGAAATATTGATTTCAGTTAATTAAAGGCATTTGAGATCATCAAAAATGATTTAGGTAGATTTTTTCTAATCGGTGGTTTTAGGGACTGGTAAATTGTAAAAGCATGGATTTACTACCTCACCTCTCCCATTTCAAGTTAAACTGAGGTATTGGTATGTCTGGCCCCTGCACTGAGAGGAAGCTTATGCTGCCAAAATCTTAGGTTTCTGAAGCCCAGCCAATGCCACACAAAATGGCCTTTTCTCTACCAAAAGCAAGGAAGAGCTGCAATTGACAAATTGGGGCTAATGTTCAATAAACAGAATGACATAAAACTTGTACAGTTTTGCTTAGATTAAATACATGACCTCAACATAGAAAATTCTGACTCAAAATTAAAAATGTAGTGTATACTTGCTTTTAAAATACAGCTGTCCGTTCTTTCTGTCCCCAAATTACATTTTGGTCTAACTTGGGACACTCTTTTCGGAAGAAGTGTCTGTGACCTTCTGGTCCCAGAATTTGTTGGTATCATCAGGCTGCTATGATACTCTTTTAAAATCCCATTTGAAATGCAGTTTCCTTTATGCATCTGTTTTTATATTTAGTTTTCAGAGTGGTTCTTTTCTCTCCCAACTATGCTAGTGACAGATACTAACTGTAAAATGTGAACTCTAGAGATGAGAACAGGCAAGAAGGAGAAAACAACTCAACATGTAATGTAATTACTAAGAGATAAATACCAATGACTTGTAGGTATTTTTCTCTTACTATTCTCTTGACATTTGCTTATGTATGCATATGTTTAATTAAAACACAGACTTGCTATCTTATTGTGTGTGTTACTTAATGAAACAAAATTCTTTATATTTCTTGGGTGTTCCAGACACTCTGCAAGGCCTTGGATGTGGTTTACTGTGTTTACTGGTTTCTTTTTTGCCACTTAATATTATACAACAAATATTTCTCCACATCTTTACAAAGTCTTTGAAGTGACATTTTTAATAGCTGTATAACATTCCATCATTTGGTTGTGCCATATTTTATTGTATTATATCCTTGAGTTAGATAATAAAGAAGCTTCTGATTTTTTTTCTGTACTAACAACCCAGTAAACATCTTTAGAATCAATCTTTGTGTTCATTTCTGAGACTTTCCTTATGGCAATTTCCCATGAGAATTATGGGGGTAAAGAATGTGAAAATGGGGTATAGCACATTTGAAGGAATCTTGCAGCTGTGACAGTCATCTTATTCTTTCACTCTGTCTCTTGAGTGACTTGATTGCCTTAAAGTGATCCTTAAATTCACAAAACCTTAAAGAAACCTAAAGTACAAGTTAGAAAAGATTCTACACTCCCAAAGATCCATATGCATATAATCTCTTAAAGTTGCTATAGTTGAGAGACGTACCTTTCTAAAAAGGGAGAGAGTTCTAAGCTTGTTTACTTAAAAAGTCAAATAAACCAGATCATTACAAGTGTTAGAATTTCCTTGTTTATAAAAATGTGAGCTTAGATTAAATTGGCCAGATTATAAGAACCAGTCCCCAAGCATTTAGCAGTATACAGATCTAGTTCTCTTCTTTGCTCAATAACCAGTTTTTTGCTTAGGCTTAGCATATAAGGCTAATTGTGGCCTGATCAGACTGCATGGGGCTCGAGTGTATAATAAGCAATGCTTAGCTGGAATAGAGAAAATATTTACCAGTGCTCTGCTAATGAGCTGTTCTTTATATCATCTAATTAGTTGGATTTATTTTAGCTAAGGTTAAATGTGTTTCATATATTGAGTAGAGATCTTGAAATAACATGTGCTGAAATCAGTTGGGAAAAAAAAGCAGAAAATTTCCAAATGTACTCTCTGGAATGGTCACTTTATAAATATTATTTTTGTTCAACTTCGAAAAACCAGAAAACTAGTTGGAAGAGGAAAGAATGAAAAATGACCCATGCCAAAAATAATGTTGCCTATGTTATGGAGATTTCTTCTTAGACTATTTGTATAACTAGGTGTGGAATGCTCCCTTTGGAAAGTTCTTCCCTCAGTTTAACCTTGTTTTGAGTGGATGAACCAGATTGCATCAGAGGGGTTATAGCTCACTGGGTGGCTAGATTGTTGAGTTCCCTTATGTACCAGGCATAAGTTCTGTTGAGTTAAAATTACTCTTGAAAATCCCTTTGGAAGGCTCTACCTCGAAGACCTGCATGCTCTCTCTTGTTGAGGCCAACATGGCCACTTTTGCCTGCAGAATTGGAACTGCATCACTATTCCTTGAGCACCAAATGTAGTTGGTTTGTGTTTAGGGGCCAACTTGCACGAAAAATATGTTTCTTTCTTTCTTTTTTTTTTTTTTT
>NW_003852495.1:4056629-4141788 GCF_000181295.1 Otolemur garnettii | reverse complement strand
AGTCTCCTGCCTCCACCTCCCAAGTAGCTGGGACCACAGGCACCCGCCACAACGCCCGGCCATTTTTTGGTTGCAGCCGCCATTGTTGTTTGGCGGGTCCGGGCTGGGGATTCAAACCTGCCACCTTAGGTGTACGTGGCTGGCGCCTTAGCCGGTTGAGCCACAGGTGCCGAGCCAATATGTCTCTTTCCAGAAGAAAAAAAAATCATTTGATCATAAAGACATTTGCATTAGACTGTTTATCACAGCTCAATTTACAAGCACCAAGATGTGGAAACAACCCAAGTGCCCATCAACCCATGAATGGATTAATAAACTGTGGTTTATGTATACCATTGAGTACTATTCAGCCATAGAAAGATGGAGACTTTACATCTTTCGTATTAACTGGAGAACATTGTCTTTAGTAAAGTATCACAAGAATGAAAAGCAAGTATCCAATGTACTCAATACTAATCTGAAGCCAATAGATGAACTAATGCCCACACAAAAGAAAAACTCAATTTAATTCAATTTGGGTGGAGAGTGGAGGAGGAAGGACCTGCTCTCATCTAATGGCCAGGTACATAGCACACCTCCTGGGTGAAGGGCATTGCTATAACAGGTACCTTACTTAACAAATGCAAACATTGTAACCTCATTGTTTATACCCTCATGTTAATCTGAAAGAAAAAAAAAAGAAAAATACGTTTCTTTAAACATTAGACCTCACTAATTTCTGTGAGATGCTCACACCATGAGAAACTCACTGGGCTGAGGCTGAGACAGGGAGTTGGGGGGGGGGGTCATGTTTCCTTTTTGTGTCTCTCACCCCAAGGCACATGGTCATTCCAGGGGACAGTTGGAGTATATGTGTCTCTACCCTGCTTCCTTGTAGTGGGTGTTACTTGAATTCTTTTGAGCAAAAACATGTACGATATGACACCACTGCAGTTCCTGTAATGTAGAATTTTTCCTCATGTAGAAGTTCTTCTGTGAGGCCCTGTTGTGACTTTATTGGTTAACATTCATAAAAGTAGAGTGGGAGAGGCAGGGTGAATGGATGTGTTACTCTGAATGAATACAAATGAATTTGAACAAATCAGAAGCATAGGTTTATTGAGGGCCTGGGATGCATTAGGAGTTAAGGGATATAGTGATAGCCGCAGGGCCAGTCCCTGCCCTTTTCGAAGTTATGATCTTGATAGGACCCTGAAAATTTGCGTTTGTCTAGGCAACAGTGGACTGACTATATAGTCATTAAATCTATAAAGATGCACATATTTAGTGCAGAAAATGCTTGTTTTGTGTTCTTGAATTGGGACTGTATGATATGGATGGTTTCCTTGATAATTATCCATGATCTTAGCTCACATACCTACTGGCTCATAAAAGCTGCTGTCAGAGGCCAAGTGACCTTCCTGCATGATGCTAGTATGCTCTCGCCGGGTCAGAGGCTACCTGGCTACAAACTCTGGGCTCTGATCTCCCACACTTCCTGATCTTCCAGAAGCCCCTGCTTGTTCCAGTTCTCTTTCTCAGGAACTGAATCTCTGAAATATCCCCCTTTCTCCTGATGTGACTGGGGCGGGCGCAGGGGGAGGGGGGGAGAATGAGCCCAATGAAATAAATTCCTGGGCTTGGTGCCCATAGCACAGTGGTTATGGTACCAACCACATACACTGAGGCTGGCAGGTTCGAACCTGGTCTGGGCCAGCTAAAGTAAACAACTATGACAACTGCAATAAAAAATATTGCAGGTGTTATAGCGTGCGTCTGTAGTCCCAAGTACTTGGGAGACTGAGGCAAGAGAATTGTTTGAGCCGGGAGGTTTGAGATTGATGTGAGCTGTGGTGCCACAGCATTCTACCAAGGGCTACATAGTAACATTCTGTCTCGGAAAAAAAAAAAAAAATAGAAAAAGAAATAAATTCCTGTGCATGACAATTTACTTTTGACTGTTGATCCTTCATCACTAGAGTGCTGGTCACATGCCTGTAGAAGAGAGCAAAATTGACAGACATATTTATCTGTTCTCTTTGTAAGTTCTGGCTGGATCCCAAGCTGCTGTGTTCCTGTGGCTCTCTTGGTCTTGGCCTGCTGACCTTTCATGGGCCTCCCTTGTGTCATCTGCTTACTATTCTACTATTCCTCTTTCCTGAGTTACGGTTTATAATCTGCTGTGTTTCTTACTGAGCACCTAGAGCCCCTGCAGTTAGTAAAGAAAGCGAGTCTCATGGTGGGATGATCAGCAGGACTGTGTGGCCCTGACATGGTCCAAAACAAGAGTGAATGTATCCCCCCAGCTGCCTCAAAAATAACTCTTTAACTTAAAATTTGCATAAATATTACAGTCTAGTGCTGCCTTAAGATGTCCTTCTTTAACATAAAAATAATGTTTTAGTTGACTAACAAAAATTTAGCCATCTGAGAAGTCAGTCATACTAATCCTGAGAAGGACGTGGACCCCCGCATGCTGCAGATGCACCAGCTGGAAGGGTACAAGAATCTTGGACCATGTCAGGGCTAAGTTACTTAAAATCTTCTGCAGAATGAGGATAATTGGAGCGTTAACAAGGACGTGTAGGACACACTGAATGCACATTGGTTGCCATTGTTTCCTGCTGCCCACCTCATGTCATCTGCAGTCACTGGTCATGCTGGAGCTGCTCTGTTCCTGTGGTAGGAACTGTGCCTGCCCCATCCAGGTGTGCTGCTGGCACTGTTGCTGGGTGTCTTTGGACCCGCCTGCCCAGAGGGCAGACCCTGTGGTCCCTTGGGATGGGGACAGTGCAGGACCCAGGGTGCTTGCCGAGCAGCCCAGCCTGGCTCCATGGGAGTGGGAGGGGGAGGGACATGCTCAGAGAAGAGGCACAGGAGGGTGTCTGTAATCCCCAGGAAACCCCATTGACGGAGCAGGGCGGGACTGGTTTATAGGCCTCCCTCTCCTTCAACACTGACCAGAGCAGATCCTGCGTGGATGCCTCTGCTCCGTCAAGGGCGGCAGGAGGACATCTGCCTTCCAGCCTATCATTCTCTGTGCTCAGCTTCTGTTTCTGACCTCCTTTGAATCTGCCTGTCTCCACGAGTGAGGAATGATATCTGAGCCGAAGGAGGCTGACACATGCCATTCCAGTCCACAACCCTGGCCCTCTAATCTTTCCAAGGCACGATGTTCCAACAGATGGGGTGATTCTTTGCTCTTAAAGCCTGCCTTGTAAGAGGACAGTTTGCTTCCTTCCTAATCTCTGGAAGAAGGTGGTAGAGTAAGACCAGCATCAGACTTAAGGAGCATTTCTGAGTGTGCCACATGTATATTTAATGGTTTCCCAGAGGAGCCAGCTCAGTGTAATGGGGACAGGTTGTGGAGCTAGAGAAGTCTTGGCCTGGATCGGGCCCCGGCCCCTCACTCAATTTGTGACACTGGTCAGATTACTTACATTATTGGGCCTCAAGCTTCTCACCTGTAGACAGAAGATGATAATAGTAACTCATCGTGAGTGGTGAGGAGGAAGCAATGTGATTTATGGAAAGCACATGGCATACAACAACGACTCAGTAATTGCTCCTCAGCACGTCTGCAGGGTGGCCCTTCTTAGGAGACCCCATATCACCTCGCTGCTGGTCTTGTTTTAGGAGTCAAGGAAAAAAAAACAAGCTAAATGATCAAATTTTCTGTAAGTTATGACTGAAAGATAGACTTCTAACTTGCTCAGAGGTGACTTCACCAGGAGAAACTTTTAGCTCCAAGGAATCTCTGTAATGAGATCCCTCTTAGGTGGCAGGAGTGGACTCCCATGGTCTCTGAGCAACTCTTTGCTTTGCCCCTGTCCCCTCATGTCCCCACATGAGGCTTGAAAGTGCTCTGTCCCAGCACTGTCTAGCTACAGTCCCTCTCTCTCTTACACCACACTAACCCCTTTTCCTGATTCTTTGCTCTCCCAGTTCATAAGGCAACATTGTGCTGTGTGCTGAGGCAGCATGTTTATCTGTCCATCTTAGAGAAATTAGCAGGAATGTGTTTTAGCACTTAATCCATTCTAGCTTTTCATGGCTATTTTGATAAACTATTCTTAAAGGAAAATGAAGTCATCAGATAAACTTTCAATATTAAAATTAAGCATGTTAGATATCTTCTAGTTTTTTTTGGTGGAAATTAAAAGTTAATTGATGATCATCCAAGTTTGTTCTGAACTAGAATGGCTGGTAGGCCAGCTGTTATTGATTGGTAATGTTTGCCTAGAGTACTTGAGTGTTGAGAAAGATTCTGAGGTTGTGCCTATTTGAGATCAAATCGGTTAATGATGTCTGTTAGAGGCACAGGAATGGAAGGGGTGCCTTCTCCATACTTGCCATGCCATTCTCCAGCTCCAGTCCCATCTCTGTTCATTTGCTTTCCCACTTGAGAGCAGTCAGGGAATCAAGGGAAGTGTTTCCAAGGCAAGTTTACCCTGGGAAGTGATTAAACAGCCCTGAAACATGATGCCAACGAAAACTTGTTTCCTTTGGTTTTTTGTAGATTTCATATCTCTCCCATTCTTGGTGTCCATTCACATTGATAATGACAAGTTTTTATGAAGTCAGGGTTTTTGATTGTGAGGTCCAGAAGCAACAGCAGAATTTGGGGCATTCAAAGAAGATACATTTCTTCTTCGAACATCTTGCTCTTACCTCTCTCAAGGGCCAGGAGCATACGAACCGTAGGCCAGGAAATGAATTGCATTCATGAATTACTTGAGTAGCACAGAGCAAAGCAAAAAGCCTCGAATAGTATTGGCTGTTATATCCACTTTGCCTGTATTCTAAATGTCTATTTTTCAGATAGTCTAATGGATGAATCACACCATGTTCTGAGAGAGGCAGACAAACAGCCTGGAGAAAATGGGTCACTTACATGGGTTTCTTCTCCAGGGTTACCATTAGAACTCATTTGAAAGTGTTAAAGTAAAAGCTGTTTTTGAAAAATAAGGTACCCAGTATGTGGCATGGCTTAGCTTTGCCCACTCAGCTCTCCATTGAAAAACTGAAGGAGTCTTTGATTATTAAAAGTTGAAGGGCTAACAGCTCTCTTCAGCAGGCATGTTTATCCTCTGTTCTTCTGGCTAATCAGATAAATCTTTCTGAGAACTAAAGAGAAACCAGCGAGCCCTCCCTCTGGCTTCCACTTAGTTCTGGGATTGTTGGAGTGTGTGTGGCTTGTCACCTGGCGCCAAGCATCTCCACTAGGGCCCCTATGAGCAGGTGGAGGTCACACCTTGGTTTTGTGGGTCTTCTGTGGAGGTACTTAGAGGAAAGATTTTTAAAATACTTCACAAATCTCGAATAGCTCTTTAAGCATCTAGAATAAAATATTTAGAAAATTTGATGAAAGCAGTTTTTTAAAGTTTAATAATAACCAAGGCTATTGTAAACCCCATAGTCCAATAATAGTGGCAATACCCCCCATCATCATTTGGTATCTCTTCTTTCCTTGTTGTGACATTCATAAACAGGGGAGGGGCATGGTAACATTTTACTTTTAGGAATCTAGTAAAATTTTTAAATGCTGATCTTGTTGGAGGATAGCTTGTAAGAACTCATGTGTATCTATCTTCCTTATTTCTGTTTTTCTTTGATTTTAAAACATAAATGCCAGGATTATTCAATCGCATGGGCCATGATTTCTTTCTTTCTATGACATTCTTGGGAAAGCAGATTTTGCCTCTGTGCTACCAACCCATGGAGAATTCTCTCTTTCCTTGGTGGACTGGGGAAAGGTACCCATGAAAGGTCCCTGCAGTGAAGGAAGAAGCTAGCAAAGGGTCTTTCTCGGTGATTTGAGATCAAGGATGTGCTGGTGGTATAATAGTGTTTCAAGTGAAAAAACATAAAAGGGAGGGAACATTTTCTTTTTATAATGTACTATTTTTATTTATTTATTTTTTTTGAGACAGAGTCTCAAGCTGTCACCCTGGGTAGAGTGCTGTAGCATCATAACTCACAGCAACGTCAGACTCCTGGGCTTAAGTGATTCTCTTGCCTCAGCCTCCCAAGTAGCTGGGACTACAGGCTCCTGCCACAAGGCCCAGCTATTTTTGGGTTGCAGTTGTTCTTGTCGTTTAGCTGGCCCAGGCCGGGTTTGAACCCATCAGCTTTGGTGTATTTGGTCGGCGACCTACCTGCTGAGCTGCAGGCGCCACCTTATAATGTACATTTTTTTTTTTGCTGGCCTTTGGGATGCTGGAATGATAAAAGATCAGAAGGGTCATCTGAGAGGCCCTCCCCCCCCCCAAAAATGCAAAGCCCCTTTAAAAAAGAAGCAGGTTAGGGCCCCGTCCACAGGCAGAGCTATTTAATGGAGGGGATTATTACATGAGATGGAGGGAAAGAATGAAAAGAATGTTGTGGCTGTGACTTAGACAACAAGAACATTCTGGCCTCACCAGCAAGCTGGGACTGTCACCTGAATGGAGTCACTGAGGAAATGGATAGCACAGTTTGCAGGTGCCTTCCCCTTTCCCTCCAGGTCATCACTTTCCTGTTGTTTGTTGTGTGGTTGGTTTTTGGGTAAATCCAAACTTGTTCCCACAGCACCTGGCAATGCTTCCAAATACAGCAAGGAGAATTTTCTTTTAATTTAGTGTATCCCTACACTTAATAAGTTTTTGATAATCTTTCTAATTTATTAGTTTAATATCTCATTCCCATTTTTAAAATCAATCATTTCTATTTGAAGACTGTTGAATTAAAGTGTACGTAAAGTTTTTGTACTTTCAACAACTGCCAGCAGTCTGATTTATGTTCTAATTTATGAATATTAGGAACATAATTCTGGAGAGTACTGGCCTTATTATAGCTTTTCAGATTTATCTTATGTGGCTCTTATGCAATTTGAGAATTGGCGATGGAGGAGCCAGCCCTGTATCATTCTTTCCCTCCTGTGTTATTGATAGCATACCTACCCCAGATGCTTTTCATACATATTGAATATTTTCGCAAGTACTTTCACAATGTCTATTGCCTAGCGGAGGGCTGACAGGGAGAACACTGTGTTTGCTTTTATCCGTCCTTGCACGTCTAGCCTGAGCAGAGTGGCTGGCACAAAATAAGGGCTCTGTGATAATTACTGAATGAATGAATGAATGAATGAATGAACATACATCATCTCTCTGCACACAGCCTCTGCCCTGCAGCCTCTTTGGTGTGGATTGTCATCTCCTTTTAGCTGAATTACTGCCCCAGCCTCCTAATCTGTTTCCCACATGGCAGCCAGTCTGACCTTCCTAAAATGTAGATCTGAATTTGTCACCCAGTATGGTAAGCCTTACCTGTTTCTTGTTTCTCTGAGGTTGATGACAGTCCTGCTGTGGCTTTGCCCAGCACCCCCACCCCCGTCTCATCTTCTCTCCTCGTGCCTTCTTTCCTATGCTTCAGCCACCTTTAACTGCTTGTGTGTCCCCACGTGTGTGCGGTTCCTTCTGACATCTGGGTCTCCGTAGATGCTGCACCTTCAGCCGAGAGATCCTCTTCTTTTGTCCTCTCCTCCTGGGAGCCTTCCTTGATGACATAGACTGGGTTGTGTGCCCTCCTGGGGGATGTGCTTGCTCCCACTCTGATGTCCTTGTTGACTCTTCTGCTTCCTCCCCAGATTCTAGAGCTTCTTGAGCCTGGGGACTGGGTCTGGATCACTGCTGAATCCCCTCCACCTAGCGTGTTGCCTGGGCTGCCAAGGGTAGGGAGGACTGTTTGCTGAGTAAGTGAATGAGTGAGAAGAGGGCAGTGTGTGTAGTTGAACTAGCAGAGGATCTGGAGCAGGAAAGATCTTCTCAGTGAATGATGGTGACCTCAGGACTTCCCCAGACCCTTTGGGTCCCAGTCTGTCTCTCAGGGAAATGGAGTAGGGGGCATCACTTCAGATCTGACTTGTTACTGAGAAAATAGGGAGAGGCGACCCAAGGAAAGCAGTTAGCACAGGGCCTGCTCCATGATAGTACTTGTAAACTATTCTTCCTTTCCTCAATCCCGCCTTCCTTCCTAACTGGTCAGGTAGGTAAGCCATGGATCCAAATACTGGAATTCCTGTGTCAGAGTCAGAGATTAGCACAGTGGTTCTAAATCATTTGTCAGGCAGCTGAGACAATTTTTAAAAATACATACTCCTGGACCTCACCCTGTGGTTCTGGGATGGGGTCCAGGAATCTGCATTTTTTTTTCCTCAAATTTCTGATGCTCAGCCACAACTGGGAGCCTTTGACCTGGTCCAACCCCTGGCCCAGAGCAGGAATCCCGGTTATGTAGCCTTTGCTGGGACACACCAGGGATGGGCAGCTTGGTACATTTGGGAGCCCCTGTGTTGTTGGACAGCTGCTCTAATAGGAGCCTCTTCCTGGTGTCCTGGGCCCCATCTTGCTGCCGACACCCAGCCTTTACATCGGGCTCTGCCTTATAGAGGGGATGAATTAGCCCACCCATTTTCCCACATAGTGATTTTTCAGAAAATTGAAGTTACTAGTACTATGTTCCTTCAAAAGTTTTTCTTTTCCAGGCTAAACATTCCTGTTCCTATAAACTAGAATTTGCTAACTGGCGCCTGTGGGCTACATCCGGTCCACAGATGTGTTTTGTTTGGCTTGTGGTGTTTGAAAAATCTTGAATAAATTGCCAACATTTAAAAATCAGGGCATTTTACTGAGAAGTCTGGAGCTCTGATGTCCTTTGAAAACTCAAATGATCTGGGGCCACAAGTCTAGCTTTAGACAGAACGTTCTCCAGATTGTTGCAGCCTCCTCCACTCCATAATATTGTCTAGCTGGCGCTACTTGAATCATTCCATTGTGTGCTTCTTAGACCCTTTATTACTCTAGTTATCTTTTTATATCTGTGCTCCCAAGTGTCAAGTGGTCCCATTTTTAATAAAAGTTGTTTCTTTTTAAAAATAATATTTCCTAATGATTTATCAAAAATAATATAGAAAATCTGGGAAATTACAGAAAAATAGGTGGAAAATGTATCTGCTCATAATATGGTTTAGTGTGTTTATAAATTTTCTGCTCCTTTTTCTGTGTGTATTTACATGTATATTATGAAGCTAGGGTCACGCTGTAAGTAGTTTCATAGACTGCTCTTTTGCACATCTTTCACATCTCATGAAACTCCCTCAAAAAGATCAATTTTAATAATTAAAATATCTTTTTTTATATATTACAACTTTTTAATTTTCTATTGTGGCAAAATACACATAACATTTACCATTTCAGCCATTTTAAAAGGTGCATTTCATGGCAGTTAGTGGGTTCTTGGTGTGTGCAGTCATCAGCACTGTCTAGGTCCAGAACGTTTCCATCAACCCAGAAGACAACTCTGTATCCATTAAACAGTCACTTCCCACCCTTCCTCCTCCCAGTCCTTGGCAACCACTAAGTTGCTTTCTGTCTCTTTGGATTTTCCCAGTCTGGATATTTTGTATAAATGGAATCATATGACATGTGACCTTTTGTGTCTGGTTTCTTTCACTTGGTGTAACGTTTTCAAGGCTTAGCCACATTATAGATAGATCCTATCCTTATACACTATTCCTTTTTTATGGCTGAATAATATTCCACTATATAGCTATACTACATTTTGTTGATTCATTCATTAGTTGTCAGTTGACAGACATTTGGGTTGTTTCAACCTTTTGATTATTGTGAATAGTGGTGCTATGCACATTTGTGTATAAGTTTTTGGTTGAACACCCATTTTCAGTAGGGGTATATGCCTAGGAGTGGAATTTCTGGGTCATGTGGTAATTCAATGTTTAACTTATTGAGGAGCCACCAAACTATTTTGTATAGCAGATTCTAATCAGCAGTGTTCCAATTGCTTCATATTTTTACCAGCACACATTTTCTGTTTTTTTGTTTGCTTATTTTGTTTTTGCCACTTAGTGTGTGTGAAATGTTATCTCATTGTGGCTTCATTTGCATTCTTTAATGATCAATGATGTTTTCATGAGCTTTTTGGCCATTTGTATATCGTTTTTTGTTTATGTGTTGTAACTTATTTAATAATTTCTCTAGCTTTGCCATTGGTTCCTTTTAAATTTTTGCTATTGTAAATAGCATTGCTATGAGAATCTTTGTATACAAATTATCCACGTGACACACCTCTTGGAGGCGGGACACAATTATAAAAGGGAGTTTACCTAACAAATGCAATCAGTGTAACCTGGTTCTCTGTGCCCTCAATGAATCCTCAACAATAAAAAATAAAATAAAATACAATAAAATTTTCTAACAGCCACATTTGAAAAAGAACAAAGATACAGAAGAAAACAAAAAACAAATTATCCATGTGCCTTATTATCTCTATAGAATAGTGTTCCTGAAATGGGATTATTGAGTCAAAGGTACAGCATTTCCAAGGCATTGCTATGAAGAATCAGATCATCATTTCTAAGGCACTTGTGATGGATACACACCTGGAGAGCCTTTTCAAGTGCTTATGCTAGGATTTCCACCTACAACTTAACTATAGCAGGCTTTTGGGGTGGAATAAAATTTCCCAGGGGATTTTGATATGCAGTCCAGCAAAGAACCGTTAGCCAAATTTCTTCTGTGCCCATTTAGATCTAAAAAAGAGAGGTCCTTTAGTTGTCCACAGTTCTGGGTGTTCCCACGCTGTGGGTGACATGCTCCTTGGTCCTGCCATACTGGCAGAGTACGTTTACCCTCACCTAGACCCATTGTGTTGTTTTTTTCTCTAAAAACTGATCTCTCCTCTTCTTCTTCTTGGGGGAATTGATCATTTCTGACCCATTTTTTTTTCTAGTGAGGAAACAAAAGTTTCTGTTGGCTTTGTGACTTGCCCAAGGTTATATAAGCCTGATCCAGGCTGGACCAGGTCTCTGGCTCCTCAGATCATTTCTTTCCTCTTCTCTTGGTTGCCTTGGTTCAACATTTGTGATTGGTCGTGATTCAAGATGCAAAATGTGGTCACATAGTGCCAAATATGCTCAGAGTGCTCCTAGAGAGGAACAGGCCTGAACACGTCCAGCCTGGCTATTTCCATCACATGAGACCTTGGTTTTACAGCCTTTGGCCAAGCCCACTTCCATCCCTAGGGTGGAGCAAGGACAGCCAAAGGTCCACCTCAGCCAGGACAATGGGGACTGTGATGTCAAAAGAACTGCCATCATATTGTACCTTTTAAACCACTGGTATTAAATTGGTTGCACATTGAACGGGTAACAATTGCTATGAGTTTTGATGTTAGGTGTGTACGTTCCAAAATCTAGATTTAACATCATTTAGAGACAATACTGGGGGAGTGTTGGTGAAGAGAAGCGGGTATAGAGTCACCAAGAAAAGAGCCAAAAGAGTCCTGGTCATCTGAGCCACAGGAAGGCCTTAGGACCTTACCTCCCTAATAATGTCTCAGGCCTCAGTTGTCTTTGTGGTTATGCTAGTGAAATGGAGGTCAGGGGCATTTGAAAAAATTCTGCTACTAAGTAGAAAGACACAACAAATTAGGTTTTATTTAAACTCAACAACTTACTTTGCTTATTAAAGATTCTTATTCTTTCTGTAATATGACTGTCAAGATTATGTCTTCAAACTTGGCATTCAAGTCAACATCCTGGGAGTGAATCTTGTTTTCCTAATGTTAAAAAAAATATGTTGAAAGCTAATTTTAGACTGAAAGGGACAGTGAAAAAAGAGAACCACAGTCTTCTCTGTGCTGCCCCTCAGTTAAACATCACACATACCTTTTAAATCTCAAGCCTTCAAGAAAAAATGCATATTAATTTACTCATGCCTATTCATTTTTAGAACTTTCTCACAGAGCTACTTATGTTCAGTATTGAGGCATGATATATAAGTACTGCATACATTAAGCTCAGATCATATTTACTAATTGATAAAGTTTAAAACATGTATTAAATATGTTTTATATTTAAATGGATTTGGGTATGTTGCAAACATATTATTACAACATGCAATGAAAGGCCAATACTATCAATGTTAGTTTGGTTATCAGTGGAACTTAGTTTATGAAAAAAAATTTATTTATTTTTTTTAGAGATAGGGTCTCACTCTGTCACTAGGCTGGAGTGAAGTTGTGTGATCAAAACTCACTGCAAGCTCAGATTCCTGGGCTCAGGCAACCGTCTAATCTCAGCCTTCTGAGTGGCTAGAATTACAGGTGATGCCACCATACTGGCTAATTTAAAAATACGTTATAGGGACAGGGTCTCACTATGTTGTCCAGGCTGGTCTTGAATTCCTGGCCTTAAGTGATTCTCCTGCCTCAGCTTCCCAAAGTGCTGGGATGAGAGGCATGAGCCACTGTGCCTGGCTCTAGTTTTTGTTTAAATCACAATCACTTAAACGTCGTTATTGCTTTCTTCCATGTTATTCATGTTATTTTCCAGATGGACAGGAACAGCTTAAAGAACTGCTATTGTTTGAAGGGCCCAGAACAAGGTGGAGTGTGTGTGTATGGGGGGGAAGGGGTGGGGCATGGGAAGAATAGGGAGGGAAGAGCTTTGGGGTATTTTCAAGTTAATACTGGCTAGAAGTAATGCATTTTAAATCAGTGTTACTGTAATGTTTTGTGTCAGCCAAGGTTGGGATTCTTACAGGGCTTTAAGCAGAGGGCAGGGAGTAGGGAAGTGGAAGGAGCTTGGGAGGAGGGTATTGGGAAATGCTGTCCCTTGGAGAAGGGACTACTTATTGTCCCTCCCTTAAATGTATACATGGCTAACATCATTGCTGTTCCCTGGCTCGTTTGTCACTCTAAAATACAATTTTTTTTCTGTATTGATGTTAAACTATTCTCAGGCCTTGTTCTAGTCCTTCCTCCTCCACAGACTTCCCCCCATTCTCAATTAGAGAAGGCTCCTAGAGTATCAGGACTAAAGGGTCCCCTGAGTTATCTCTCCAATCTGTCATATGCAGAAGGACAACCTGGCATCTGTCTGCATGAAGTCTGTAGAACATGGTTCAGTCCTGTCTTACACAGATAACTGTTTTGTGTGGGTTAGGCTGATTTCTTCAAATATACAGATGTGGCACTCTTAGAGGAAAGGACTATGTCACACATTTCTTCTGTATATTTCATAAAAGCAGGATATTATAAGTGCTCAGAAAATTCCTTCCGCTCTGGGAGCACTCTTCTGTGTGACGTGTCAGCCAGGACGGTACTGGTAGAGGTGTGTGTGTTGTGACACAAACTGGAGACATTCTGAATGTCCATCCAAAGAGGAATAATTGAATATGTTGTGCCATATCCATATAATGGAATATTATGTAGTTATTAAAAAGAACAGGTTAATCCTGTAGCTACTGACCAGAGCGATGTCCTCAATCTTTATTATTCTTGCAAATTGCAAGATAGAAAAATAGTAAAATACCATGTTTGTGCTAACAATGCTAATATCGTATATCTATATCTGTATTTTTATATGTCGACAGGAACATGGTAAAAGATGTCAAAGGATGCACATTAGGTTGTCAACACCAGGGATGGAAAAGGTTATTAAGTTTTTTCTTTATCTCTGTATCATTACAGTAGGAAAACCGCTAAGATTAAAACTCAGCGAATATAAGATAAAGAGAAAAGGCAAAGGGGTTTTGATGCATTAGGCTCTCTCTCTCCCATTCTACTTCCTCCTATTTTTCAAATTTCGTGTGATTGGAAAAAATGAGCTTATCCTTGACTAAATTTTAGAGTCAGGCCACAAAGATAAAGAAACAAAGATAGCACGCACTTGGGGCAGGTGTACTCGCTCTGTTTTGTTCTTTCAGCTCAAGAGTTGAAGATACATTTTTTCCTTTCTTTCTCATGACGTTAAGATAAGCTTGCTTTTCACTGAAAGCTGCCCTGGGGAGGTAGCCCCCCACCTGCAAGCCTGAGGCTCTGGTTTCTGTGGTGGAGGGGGGAGAGGCGCCGCAGCAGACGCAGGATGCTAACTGACTTCGGGGAACTTCCTGTCCCGGAGCTGAACACAGCACCCTGAGTGCCGGGTTGCACAAGTGGGAGAGCAGAGCACAGCCTCGCTGCAGAGCTTCCGGCGCGCCTCTGCCAGTGCCGGGCTGGCGCCGCTCCAGACGGCCTGCGTCCTGCACAGGAAGTTGGTCAGAGTCTTTTTGAGCAGGCAGTCAGGCCGGAGGGGGTGGCCTTTGCTGCGTTAAAGGTGGGGATAGCCCGGGTACCTTTTAGATCCACATCTTAGCTACCAGAGGAATGTTTCCCCTCACCACCGAGAGACGCTCCCACCGTCTGGGGCATCCGTGGTTGCCATCTCCTAACTTGTTGCTCCACTCCAGTCTTCTCCTCTAGTTCATTATATAGTTCATTCCTAGAGTGTGATTCTTCTAGGCCACTCCTCTGCTCACAAACCATCCATGGCTCCTCATTTCTACGGAAGAGGGTCCAAATTTCTGAATCTGCTATGCAAAGGCTTCAATGAGAGGACTCCTTCTATCTACTTCTAAGTGTACTTCACTGCTCTTCTGCCAGCGAACAGGCTCCCCAGCTTCTATTCACGGTCTTCTGAATGTAAGAAAGGGATGTTTCCTTCCCATTCCCATTCCTCTCTACCGTTTAAATCCTCTCCAGTCTTCCATATTCATTTCAGACTGTGTCTTTCGGGGACTGGATGAAGTTTCCCTCCCTTCTCCTGTGTTGTTTGCCTTGCAGTCTAACGGGACACGCTTGTCTACTTCTTGTTACACCCTGGTAAATGCATCAGGGGAGAGACTGCCTATGGCATCTCAGTGTCTGAATTTCTTACACGCGGTAAATGTCTTATGCTTAGTAAATCTTTATTGCATTGAATTCAATAGGTTATTTGAAATGTCCCAGATTAATTTTTAGAAAACATATCTTTCATCTTGTGTTGGAGGGGGTAGCGTTTAGAGAAATAAAGGAGATATGAGCTGGGTTGATGTCTCTGGAAGGAAATATGATATGACTATTCTTTTTTGCAGATTTCCCTTTTTATATTATCTAATGTTTTTCAGTCTCTTAGGCTCCTCTCTCTTCCTGCTGTCTTATGATTTCCCTTTAACATCTATCACTGAATGTCCTTGCCATGATTTTGCTTGGGAAAATTGAGAAGATGCTTCCTGGAGGACTATACCAAGGGAGTGTCTAACACATTTGCAGTCCTTGGAGTTTTCTGGTCTTCTGGGCAGCAGGGGACCCTCCATTCATCTCAAGCAGAGATTAATCCATGTCCTTGTCAAACCTTAGATTTGAGAGTGGTCAGAACAGCAGGACCAGGGAGGTGACTCAGTTGTGTACACATCCCTAATCCCTCACCTGTGGGGAGGTGGTGAGAGTTTAGCTGCTCTCTCCCTTTCTAAGAATGCACATGAAATCCAAACAGAAAGAACTATAGAAAGAAAGGAGAGGGCTTAAAGGAAAATTGTCATGGACTTTGGAAAGACTTGATTATGTTAAAAGTGGCTTGGTGGTGTTTTGAAAGAATCTAAGTACTAACAAATATTAGATAAACCCAATTTGGAGTTGACTTAATCATTAAGTAACTTAATGTTATTGAGTCAATCCTTATAATAATTCCAACACACTCAAATATAGCAGTAGATTGCCACTTGTTTTTTTTTTTTTTTTGAGATAGAGTCTCACTATGTCACCCTCTGTAAAGTACAGTGGCGTCACGGCTCATAGCAATCTCTAACTCTTAGGGTTTTAAGCTATTCTCTTGCCTCAGCCTCCCAAGTAGCTGGGAATACCAGCACCCGCCATAACACCTAGCTATTTTTTTTATTGCAGTTGTCATTGTTGTTTAGCAGGCCCAGGCTGGGTTTGAACCCACCAGCCTTGGTACATGTGGCTGGCGCCATAACCACTGTGCTACGGGCATGGAGCCAGATTGCCACATTTTAAATGCATACCTTTTATTTCCATCTGATTTTGTTTTTAAAGGACACTTAAATTTCTTTATTTAGCTTCTAATTTCTGAGATTCTCAAAAATTATAATCATTCAAGACTGCAGAAAATAATACTGTAGTCGTGGATCATTTTCTGCCATTTTTGGTAAGGAATTTTTTTATTGTTGGCTTTTTATGATAAGAGACGCAGATACCAGGCTTTAATAAAAAGTTATGCCTTATGATGTATCCTAAAATTGAGAACCACTTTATATGTTTGAAAAAAGAAATTATACCAAATGTAGCTACAATCCTGAAAATTATCTTCTGGCCATGTACTTTCCCACCATAATCACGAAAATGGCTTCTGTTGATTAATGTTAAGTCACTTCTCACATTTGAAACCATGTGAATTGAATCTGCTACACGATACAGATATACAGAGAATGTAACCTAAACTGAGATAGGAAGTAAAACTTCTATAACAATTTTTCAAAACAGGAAACAGTTGTAGACGTATATTGTGGTTCTTTTCATTTCACTAAAATCATTGATTTAAATATTCTGTATCAGCTAACCTCTTAGATCCATTGTGCTCTTGCTTAAATGAACTTTCTTTAGAAGTTAGCTCCCCAACACTATTTCATTAACCAAGCTGAAGTTTAGATTTGATCTCAAGCCATTTGAAACTAGACACAGTGAAAAAAGATGTGGGTAGTTGGCAGCAGATCCTGGTAAAAATATGGTACTTGGCAAAGCCGCCTGCCTTGTTTTGCTTTGCTTTTCTCTTTATGGATATGGCCTATTTTTGAAATGTTATGATTTAAATTTAGTGATCAAGTGACAAGTCTGACAAAACAGAGCTTATATCCACAGAGGTTCTGGAGGGGAAAAAATGGAAGTGTTCCAGAACTAAGGGAAGTAACCTCGATTTCACCTGGAAACATTAGTGTCTCGGGGGCAGGAGATTTGGGCTATATATAAAGAATGAAGGAAAGTGGCCAAGGTGCTGTGCCAAACTTGCATCCAGGAATAAAACAGACATCAAAGAACTGAAAAAAGGGTCTGTTCTTTCCACCATGTCCCGGTAAGTAGCACCTGCGGAGCCTGTGATGAAGGAAGATGGGCAAGTTCTTTCCTATGACGGCTTGGATTATAGTGGCAGTCTCTCTCTGGGTCTCTAACTCCAATCTCTCTTCCTCCAATGCCCAGTGCACACTGTGGCCAGATTAAATGTTTGTGGAAATGCCATTTCTTTTTCTTGCTCAAGACTCTAATTCCTGTTTGCCCACAAGATTGGGTTAAAGCTCCTTTTGGTGGCCTGGCATTCCTACCCAGCTATTCACTTTTTTAACCTCACCATCTATTAATCTCCAACATGAAAGATTTTTTTCGGACAGTCTAATGCTTCAAAATTTAGCTTTGCATCCACCTTCTCCATCTTTCTGGTAACTCAAACCCACACCAAGCCTCTCCACTTTGAAAGAGTATAATCCTTTTTTTTGGTGAGAATGTTTCATTGCTAGCTATTTTTTTGAGATCAACTACATCTAGAAATATATACATATATGTAGCTGCTATATAATATAAATATACATTATATACGGTGGCTTTTTCCTTAGTGTATAATATTTCTCCACAGGGAGAATGTTGAAACTGAGGCTGAATTCTTGATCATGAATTATATATTATATGTGAGAGTAAGTACTGAACTGGGAGAATCAGAAAAACTAAGTTCTAGTCTTAACTTTGTCACTAATAGGCAAATATTTGACCCACTCACAGCTCCAACTAGGGAATTCATTTCCTTCATGACCATAGGAGGTCATAAAAGAAAGGTGTAACTACACATGTTTGTGATAACCTTAGTCACAGATTACAATCTCAAGTCCCACCAAGCCTGTCTAGATACATGCACATAGGGCACATTTTGATTCATCAAGAGAGATGATGTATTTTTTCCATGCGTTGTTATTATTGGTTTTATAGATTAGACTTCTGAGTATGAGAGGCTGAGTAACATTTTTGAGGCTTCCCCATGTACCAAAGGCCAAGTTAGGCTCAGTTTGATTTTTGCTTCCCTGCCTGTAAAAGTGTCTTTCCAGCATGAAGGTCTCCTCCTACAGAGGTGGTATTGAGTGGGTTATAGTCCTGATTTAATTTCTTTGTTCTGTACTTTTTTAGGAAATCTTTGAAGATCTCGTATTTTTCCTTTTGTGGGATGGACATAATGTACTTACTTGTGAAGGTTTTTGAGTTTAACTCAAAGCCAACAATAATCCCTGTTTTTATTGAGTGTACACTAGACATCCGGCCCTGCAAAGGTACCAATGTTAGATATATTGTACCATTTCTTAAACACATCTTGTAAAATGACTGTCATAGCCCTATGTTATAGATGAGAAAACTGAAATTGAAAGGACTAGAATTTAATCGCAGGTCAGCCCGATACCAGAGCATTCCTCCTCTAATATAACAAGAGAGGTGGGAGATCAGTGAAATCAACTTTGCCTCCGGAGTTCAATTGGACTGACTGCTGTTTCATCATAGCTAGTAGCAAAGCTGACTTACCTGGGTTTTATTTTATCTTAGGTTAGTTTTCTCTGGTGAAGATGCTAATGAGTAGAATCTCAGGAAAGAAAGAAGCAACCAAGGATGTGAATGTTCCAACACCTGGGTAGCTGGTCCTTGAATCACTATTCCATAGTCAGGGCTTTTATGTTATTTTCATTTTAGAAAAGATTAGGTAATAAATTAATTTTCTCCTTTTCCTGGTTGAACAATTTCTTCTCTACTTAGTGAGAGGATAGTACTCTTAAAATGTTATACTTTTTCTGTTTTTATTAATTATTGGAAATGTTATATGCATTTACTCTGCAGCACAGCCTTTAGGAGAAAGTTTTAGGCATGTAGTCCTGCCACACTCCCTGATTTTTAAAATTCAGTGTATTTTGCACAGATTATAGAACTTAAGAGAAAGAGATTTTGATTTTATGATCATCATTCTCTTTCTGTGATAGAATAAACTTTTCCCCAAGTAAAGAGTGATCTATATTCAGGAAATACTTAATGGCTGCCTCACAGCACATCACACAGCAGGACCCACATGAATAGCGCTAGCAAGTTCTCTCCCTTAAATCTAGTGACTCGAACAAATTTTTATTGTCCTTTTGCGAAAGTACAAGCGCGCCTCATACAAAAACCAGTTGTTACCTAATGAAGTGTTTCAGCTTATTCATATAAGTTGATGGCTTCATATGGCCATATTATTGCTGCATCAGCTATGAGCCACTCAGAACACGCTCTTATCTTGCTTTAACGACATACTATACTCAGAATGCTCAAGCATGGACAGATGTTTGGGAATATCATTTTTTTTCCTTTTTGGGTTATTGATTGATTCTTAATACCTATTCCTGATTAGAATGAAAGCTGTTTTATTTTAGACCTGGAATCTTTACTTGCTCAATCTAATCAGAAAAAGGCAAGCAATACACCAAGAATTTGGAGGACATTCTGGAGCATCTTTTGAATACTTCTTGGGCTTATTACTGTTGACTGTAGTGACTGATGCTCAGTGATGATCTTTGTTGTCTACTCATCTTCCAAAGCCAGTTTATTACTCAAGCCCTGACAAAGGGAAAGTAAAGTGCACTAGACAGTGGTTTTAGCAGAAATTAAGATGGTGGTTTCCTTAAGGGATTTTGCTTAGTGGTGGTGGTGAATTGGTGACCTCATTGCCAGGTGCAGTGGTACTCTAACGCGCCAAGCTCTCTGTAGAACTTAAATGGAGGGTGTGTCTGATGCCACTGCCACAAGTAGTGGCATATTTTTCAGTGGAATTGAGAAACTGATTGATTTGAAGTTTGCAGATGATGAAAATGATAATTAAGTACCTGGGTTTTAGTTAACTTTGTTCTTATTTCCTAAAATCCTGAACCCCCAGGGACTGATAGTAAATTTTTTTTTGGTTTGATAATTTTTTTGGTAGGTACACAGTGTATGTGTTTACTTATTACTAAGGACTCTCTACGAAGCTTAAGTTCTTTCATGTCTTGAATAAAACGGACCCTTCAACTCCTTCACTTCCTTCCTTACACAACCTGAACCCTGACTTTTATCTTCCAGGTAACAAGTTACCATCTTGCTCCCCCTAGTGGAATTGTGACTCTACTTCCAAGTTTGTGAATAGCTGTCACTAGTACATTTTTAGTGTATTTTGGAAATCAAGTATTTTCAATTTGTTTTCAGAGTAAAAGTAAAGACCAAAAATAAATAAATAAATAAATAAATAGAAAATTAATTGGATAATAGGGGATGTGGATAGAGAGAGTGGTTTTCTCCTGATAAGGTTTCAGTTCCCAGTGTTAGCAAGGTTAGCTGTGACATTGTAATGGCTGCTTAATTCAAGGGGCCCCTCTGTTCTGCATTTCTAACGTAGAGGGGTCAAATCATCAGCCTGGCAGACAGTCACCTCTAGAAGGCAGAAGGCAGGAATCAACACCCCGGGGAAAAGTGGGCTGGTAGTTGGTGATGTTTAAAGACAAGCACAGGTCCTGCTTGAAAAACAAATCCACTTGTGCCGGTGGTAAACTAGGCCCAGGAAGTATCCATCTGCTTTAAGAACCTATGTGGGCTTGGCGCCTGTGGCTCAAGTGGCTAAGGCGCCAACCACATACACCTAAGGTGGCAGGTTCGAATCCAGCCCAGGCCGCCAAACAACAATGACGGCTGCAACCAAAAAAAGTAGCCAGGCGTTGTGGCGGGCGCCTGTGGTCCCAGCTACTTGGGAGGCTGAGGCAGGAGACTTGCTTGAGCCCAGGAGTTGGAGGTTGCTGTGAGCTGTGGTGCTATGGCACTCTGCCCAGGGGGATAGCTTGAGGCTCTGTCTCAAAAAAAAAAGAAGAATCTATGTGTGGGACGTGCTGCTATATGCAGCATATGGTAATCATTTCCAGTTTACAGCTGCTAAGCCTGCTAGGAAATAATACCAATTGAAGCTGAAATAACTTAATAAATATCTCTCTTAAGAACTTATATTTCTTTATGGAATGATGGTCAGTGATTTTATGGTATCTGAATCTCCTTATTTCCCTGCAACTATCTCTGTCCACAGTTTTGACCCCGTTATGGTTTTGTGTCTATTCAGTTTTGTACCCGTTTGCACACAGAGCACTCCTGTATTGTACGTAGTCTGTGCTAGTGCTGGAAAGTGTGAAACTTCTAAAAGAAATACCTTCCTATGCCAAGGCTTAGGTCTCTGCTCTTGGATAGGTAAGGCTTTGCTTCTAAGCCTTATCAAGGTCAAGGCAAAAGCTACAAAAGTTATGATGGTTGCCAAATTAATGGTCAACAGAGCATAAATTTGTGATGTTAATACTTATGAATAAGAATATTATAATTAGAATTTCTCCCTTTTAAAGAACTGTGTAACACAGATGGTATTTAGATATATTTTTTCCGAATATTTATTCTCAGGTGTTTACCTAGGAAAACATAAAACAGCAGGATTGAATTAAAATTCCAACGAAAGGGAATGCCAAAGTGCTCTCTGGGTACATTTTATTTGGGAATATGGAGAAAAAAAGGAAATACACATAATGTTTAAAAAATAAATGCTACTTGCTGAAGACTCACGGAAATTTAGTTCAAGAATTACATTTACAAATCTCACAGCTTCAGTTCAATCAAAGTATGTTATCTGTGAGATGCGGCATAGCTGGGTCTAGAGATGTCCATCTAGCAAGGCTTGGGCTGTAGAGAACGGGCGCTTTTCTATTCCAGAGAGAGTGGACAGGGGTTGCACGAGAATCAGCATCTCTCTCTGCGCATACATGCATGAGTGTAGACAGGTTTGTGTATGTACACAGCGTCTCTCTCTGCGCATACATGCATGAGTGTAGACAGGTTTGTGTATGTACACGCGAGTGTATGTGCTCTGATCTGCGATGGCAGCATGGGGAGTCACAGCAGTAGCTCAGCCTCGTCTTCCCAGTGGCTTCTGAGAATTGTGTGTGTTGGCAACACTACAAAGTAGCTTTTAGCAGCAGAGGCCCAGAGGTGTATGGGAGGGTCTGCACACCACTCCCTGCTGAGGGACTGGCACTGGCGTTCTGCTCTCGCAGCTTTGTCTGCGTGTCTCATTCCCGCTATAGCTTAGAATGCCTGCCTTCCTCGAGAGGTGTGAGGACTGGATGAATGCAGCGGAATATCTCCAAGTGGCTGCCGCCGCCATGAGCAGAAAGCTCCGCTCACCTCATTGTGTTCCTTTAAAGTGACTGATGTGTGGGACAATGACTCGTGGGTCAGGTTGATTCCTTAGAATCTTAACTTCTCAACTCTCCATTGACCACTGTTGATTTAATCCTAAAATCCTCAGGCTCTGCTTTTGTTTATGGTCCTATGATTGATGGGGTTTGCTGTTTGTTTTCTTTAATGTACAAACAGGCAGAAATGCACATGTGGCATTTGGCCATGAGCACAGCAGAGAGAGAATTATGAATCAGATGAGTCAATTTGTGTCTGACCCTATGTCTTGCCTGAAATGTGGTTCTTGCCATGGGGCAGATGTAACCAAGAGATTCTTTTAGTCAGGAAGAATGTGGATGGAGCTCCTTGCCTTTAGCTGAACAACCAGCCTAACTGAATTCCATGGAGCAGACAGCTGCTTTTCTGCTCAGCAATTTGAGAAATGATCCATACACCTTGGGGAGAGCAGAATTGAGAGAACGTCTTGGGGAAAAACAGAGATGCATTTGCTGGAAACTTTTATGGCAGAGGGAAAACCCATGGGCAAATCCCTGGCATACTGAGATATTTATCTGTAATGTGACGTTTTTCTGTAGTGTTTTCTCAGGGAATCTTACTATATCCTACTGATAATGCGTCTGTTGGTCCACCAAACTAACAATAAACAGCATCAAAACCTGTACAAAAGGTAACAAGAGGGTTAAGAAAAGGAAAAGAGTAGAAGGTTTAGAAGGAGAATGAGGACTCAGATCCCTAAGTAGAAAGCACAGGGAGAGGTCTACGTGGATGCTAATGATTTTTTGCCACTAGTCTCTAAGAATTAGGTGAGCACTGGCTAAAAATGTAGATGTTCAGGTTTCCACCCAGATGTACTGAATCAAAATCCCCAGGAAAGGGATCTGGGAATATTATTTTAATAAACATCTTGGATGATTCCTGTGGTCAGACAAGTTGGGGAAACTGCTGTCATCTCATTGCTTTCTAGAACTGATGTATTTCCAGAAGTTGTGAGTGAATGTGTGTGTTGTAATTTTCAAGGATTTTAAAGTTAAAAAAAATTGTTAAATATTCTATTTGGCATAGTTAATAAACATTGCTTAATGAAAACATCTGATTTGTGTAGGGTTGCTTGGCTACAGAAGACTTCCTCTCTCTTTTTTTTTTTTTTTTTTTTTGGTTCACATATATTTTATGTCATTTGCTTTGTCATTGTGTCAAAACAGTTATATTCTAGTTCTAGAAAAGTTCACTTGTACCCTTGTTAGGCAGATACATAGATGATCTTTCCGGGCACCCTCCCACCACCCAGCCGCCCTTATCCCCTCCCCTTCTCCACCCCCTCCCCATATTCTTGAGCTAGAATTAAGTTGTATCTTTCATTTGAGAGCTATAAATTAGTTTCATAAAAGGGATGTGTACATTGGATACTTTTTCTTCCATTCCTGTGATACTTTGCTAAGAAGAACATTTTCCAGTTCCATCCATGTAAACATGAAGGAGGTAAAGTCTTCGTTTTTCTTTAGGGCTGCATAGTATTCCATGGTGTACATATACCACAGTTTATTGATCCATTCATGGATTGATGGGCACTTGGGCTTCTTCCATGATCTGGCAATTATGAATTGGGCTGCGATAAACATTCTGATACAAACATCTTTATTATAATGTGATTTTTTGTCTTCTGGGTATATACCTAATAGTGGAATTGTAGGATCGAATGGCAGGTCTATTTTTAGTTCTCTAAGTGTTCTCCAGATGAGAAGACTTCCTCTTATACAGGCAGTCCTGGTTACAAATGAGATAGGTTCTGTAGGTTTGTTTTTAAGTTGAATTTGTATATAGTTTGGAACAGGTATTTTGGCCTATTACCTGTAATAGCCTCTGTTCATACTGTGAGTCAAGCATCAGTTGGATGTTGATAACTCAGGGACTGCCTGTATTATCCTGTTTGATCCCAGTAACAATCCTTTGGGGAGGCTGGCAGTACTGATAATGCTCACCCCCAGCCCACATGTGGGAAATGCCCTCAGCATGTGGCTGGTGAGTGGTGGGGCTGGCTTTGAACAAGACCCTTCATGATGTGGGGCAAACCCAACGCCAGCCGCCGAGCCTACTGCCTTTCCTCTTTGACCCCACACTGCAGTCACCAGGCTGATGACTATGTTTATTACTGACAAAGCTGGTTCTTTGCACCCCCATGCCATTGCATACCTTTCCTCCCTCTGCCTGGAATGCACTTCTTTCCTGTCCACAACTCACACTTATCCCTTAAGGTACCTTCCATGAAGCTTTGTTGGATAAGCTCTTCTCTTCATTGTCCTGCCTTCTACAAGCAGAGCTAGTTGCTCTTTCAGCTGCATTTCTATCACCCTGTATAGATCCCTCTACTGTACTCTGGGGTCTTGTTTAACGTCAGTAATGTGCCCCCCTTGTACTCTAACATGCCATTGCATCACTTGCTCCAAATAGATAGTGGATGCATTCATGTTTGAAACAGTCAGAGCTTGTTGGCTAAAGCCATAGGAAGTGTTGGGGAATGATTTTGAGGGTTTTCCAAACATTGACAAAGGAATGTTCAGGTGACCATTAACATGGCCATTAGGATCCACTAAGGGTGGAACTCTTTGAAGCTACTAATAAACATCATCTAATAAGAAACAAAGGAATGGTGGGGGATTATCTTGTTTGCTTGGGCTGCTATAACAAAATACTACAGACTAGGTGGTTTAACCAACAGAAATTTATTTCTCTCAGATCTGGAGGCTAGAAGTCTAAGATCATATAGCCCATCAGGATTGGTTTCTAGTGAGGTCTCTCTTCCTCAGACATCCACCTTCATCAGCTTCCAGAGAAGCTTGAGGGCTCTAGTGTCTCTTCACCTTTTTATAAGGACACCAACCTTTTTGGATTAGGGCCCCATCCTTATGACTTATTTTATCTTAATTACCTCCTTAAAGGGCCTATCTCCAAATCCAGTCATGTCAGGGGTTAGGACTTACAGCAAATAAATGCTAGGGAGACATAATTTAGTCTATGTAAAAATGGTATACACAAAACCACATATTTGCTGGTTTCCTTGTAGGAATTTAAGTGTTTATCAAGGACAATTTCAACAATGGGTGATTTTCATGTTATACTCACTTTAGTTCATTGCCTCAGATTAGATGTGACTATCTTTCATGGCCTTCAGATTGTATCCTTATATAAATATCTCCTCCACTGGAATTCTAATAAATGTAGATCTGAGTGTTATTCATCTTTGTCTTCCAATTGATAGTTACTGAATAAACTTGTAGGGAAAAATTTCTATTTTCACCATCGGTATCTGAATGTAATCCAATATATTGGTCATAATTCTGATCACCCATTCTCTTTTGTTTGTAGCCACCACTGGTCCAAGCAATCTTTAGCGGTGATCCCGAGGAGATACGGATGCTCATCCATAAGACTGAAGATGTGAATGCTCTGGTAAGAGATGCTGGGTTTGTTAGCCTGGATCAGGGAAGGGCTCTTAACACTTTCTGTACCATGGACTCCTTTGGTATCTGGTGAAAGCTTTGGACTGCTTCTCAAAATACTGTTTTTGAACATACAATAAAATACATAGGGTTAGAAAGGAAAAAGATTACAATAGAACTCCTATAGTTGACCACCTCTTTACATTGACCACCTCCTTAAATTGACCTAATTTTCACAGATATACATACACCATGTGTATGTATTAGTGCAGTTGACCTTGATCCTTATGTTGAGCCTTCATGTGTTGACCAGTTTGTTGACCATTCACTTGGGTGGTCAACTTATAAAGGTCTTATGATATACTGAAACAGAGTTATCCAAATGTTGAAAATCTAATTTTTGCTTTTCTATCAACACACTTAAACAAAATACAGCAAAACATCTAATAATGACCAAACTAATGATGAGCATAATAAACATTTTGAGTTGTCTGCAACAATTCTATGATGTGAACATACCTGTGATTTCTATTGGTGACAGAAGAAATAAGGTACAACTGATATTACTGTGGTTTGTTGCCTATATTCATCATGGAAGGAAATGTTAATTTTCAATTAGAAGTCAGTGAAAATAAAGATGTAATGTATAGAATGACTGCCTTATAGCAGGGGTTGGCAATCTGTGCTCTGACATACATTTTTTTCCTATAGACTTCCTGCTAAAAATAGTTCTTATTTTTTAAATAGTTGGAAAAAAATCAAGAGGAGCATATTTTGTGATGTGAAAATGACAAATTCAAATTTCAATGTTCATAAATAAAGCCTTGTAGGAACACAGCCATGCTTGGTCCTTATATGTTATCTGTGGATGGATCTGCACTGTAACAGTGGAGGCGAGCAGTTGTGTCAGAGACTTTTCGGGGCCCTCAAAGCCCAAATTAGTTAATATCTGGCTCTTTAGAGAAATAATTTGCTGAGCCCTGTGCTAAAGGGTCTGTGAGCCTGGGACCAACTGGGTGAAGTAGGCATTCTGTGTACCCTCTGAAGTCACAGGTAACATGGTAGGTATGTGCACTGGTGCACGTATATACATTTTTCTGTGAAAAGGCATTTCATCTGTGACCTCCAAAAGATTAAGAGCCATTGGATCTGGAAAGTCTTGCAATAAACAACCTAACCTGCAATTAAGAAAGGAAAAAAGATCAAGTCAATGATTTACCCTTTTCACAGTTTCCTAGACCTAGATTGAACAAGCAATTACATACAGTACATGCTACTAATTCTCTTAATGTAATTCAATTGCAAAATACTCAAGTCTGTCAGGGAAAGGAGTTCTCTTTAAAATCTCTAGTGTTAAATAGAAATAACAGAAATCATCAAATACATATTCAGTCTGAGGGGAGCTTCACCCGGGGAGGTAAGTTATGTCTGAAGCTGTATCACCCTGTTGGCTAAATGCTTTATTCAGAGGACGAGTCATTTGCTGCATGCAGCTCATTGCTCCATGGCAGTGCAGGTTGGTGTGGTTTTTTTGTAAAAGCTTCTGGCAGCTTCCCCCTAGCTGGCGCAGAAAACAATGGGACAAAGTTTTGTGACATTTTTGCAAGGTAAGCAAAATGACGAGGCCAGGGACAGACTACTCAAGTTGGGCATTTGTCCAGGGCCTGTGGGATGTGACTTGTACTTCTGAAGTGAGGCCAGGCGAGCAAGCTTGCTGTCCAGCGTTCCAACAAGACTGGAATCCACCCAGCCTGTTTGGCGGCTGTGGCCCAAGCCCAGGCAAGCCTAAGGCAAGGTTGCTATCTTTTTCTGATGATTGTAAGCAAACAGAATTTTTTTGCTGTCCCTCATGCCAAAATGATTGTACTGGCCTCTGAATGGCCTTTATTTCCCTTTGGGAATGTGACAAACAGTTGTTGGCTGGTAAAGGTTAGAAGAGCTTAACTTTAGTTGCCACCCAGCTGTACCACTGAAGAAATTACACAGGTTAACTACTGTAACACGTAGACCTCTAAATCTGTATATGCATGTTTATTCCCCCTTGAAACAGATTAGAGGGGTGGCTCTTTTCTGCACAGGGTCCCAGGTACCAATATTTAATTTCTAAGATCACCATACAAATTGTCTGTAGTCCTACCAACCTGAAGGACAAAAAGAGAATGGAGGAAAAACATGAAGGGTTTTTATGGGTCAGCTTAGAAGTGGCATACATCATATCTGCTTGTAGTCCATTGACCAGAGCTCAGAAGTCAGCCACACCTAATTACAAGGAAATCTGGGGAATTAGTGCAGCTGTGTGTCCCCAAAGAGTCGGAGAGCATGGATTTTGGTGAGTGAATAGCAATTGTGGCCACATCAGGTTTTTGTCTTAAAAGAATTCTAGAGAATCCCAGAGAATATTAGCTGTCTCTCTATATACACGGGGATTGGTTCCTGATTGTGGCCACATCAGGTTTTCATCTTAACAGAATTCTCTAGAGAGTTCCAGAGAATACCACTATTTGTCTGTGAGGTGTCTTGTTCATTCCACAGTGAATTACTGAGTTGAGTCTCTGTGCTAAGTGCCAGGGACAACAGTGGGGAGTTCTTCCCCTCCTGGGGCTTACAACATGGCAGAGAGGCCAACAAAGGAGAAATCAGTTCAGGATGCTATGTAGGGGTAAGTTAATCATGAGAATCCGATAAAGTGATGCCTGAACTGAGGCCTGGGGATACGTAGGAATTTGCTTTGATATGGGCTGCTGGGTGTGTGGCAGCAGAGAAGGAGAATGGAGGGAGGGAAAAGAATCGATGAATGTGAGAGATTGAATGAGTGAAGGAATGCACTCAGGAGTGCCTGAGTTCTTCAGGTTGATGGCAGGTAATTTGGGGACCACAGTCCCTTTAGACTCCCTCACCTCCCTGGTCACCTCCCTCAGGTGGGGTCATTTGGCCCCATGCTCTCAGCAGGTGTGTCCTCAAGGTCATACTTCCTTCTTGCCAGTGCTCCTTGGGGACTGATACATTGACTGTTTTATCAGGGGTGGGTTGGGTACTTTAGGGAAGGCAGTTGTTAGCAAAGGGCATAGAGAGATGGAAGACACATAAGACTGAAAATCTAAGCATTTCAGGAGGGAAGAGGTGCTGATAACCAGAACATTTAAATGTCAAGCAAGGGAAACAGTGGGGGAGCCACCCATTACTTGGAAGACATTTGTCCTGTTCTCTTCTCATCCTTTGTTTTTCTCTCTTTCTCTCCCTTTATTCACTTAATCTTTCTTTTCTGTCCCGAATTCTGATTTTTTTGCCTTTCTTTCTTCTTCCCACTTCCCTTTGTCTTTTGATGGGTCACATATTCTTAGGTGTAAGTTACTCTTTAATTAGCTGATCCTGATATAGAAAGCAATCTCATCCAGCTTGGCCTCTCTGTTATTCCAAACTTTATTTTCTGCTGACAGTATTCATGAATCTTGCGCTTTAACCAACCAAATCACTCAACCCACTGGGATTTATTCTATTCTCTCTCCCTTTTCTCATTTTGCACTTCTGATCCCATCTGCCCTTGTGGATATTCTTTCCTCCATTAAGTTGTTGTAATTCTCACTTCCTTTCTGCTGTGTTCTCTACCACCTCCCCTACCTGGCCAAAGAAATCTGCCTCTTTTCTCAGCTCCCACACTTCTTTGCACCTCATCGATCACTTTTGACCACTACTTGAGTTATTTATATCTGTGTTTTAGTTTTGAGGAGCTACAGTTGATGCTTGAGCAATATGGCCTTGAACTGTGCAAGTCCATTCATACATGGATTTTTTTCAATCAAACATGCATAGAAAATATAGTATTCCTGGGATGTAAAACCCATGTACATGGAGACTGTCTGTATACATGGGTTCCCCAGGGTTCACCAGGGGACTGAGTATGTGTGGATTTTGGCATACGTGGGGGCCCAGAAACCAGTCCTCATGTATATGGAGGGACAGCTAATATGCTCAATGACATGGTTCTATGTCATCCATTCTCTTTTCTCCATTACCATATCCAGTCCTTGCAGCACATATTGAGTGAGTGATTCAAACCCAATTTACTGCTTATGATGAGCCAATGTGTGATGACTATTATTTCATTTCTCCCAGTAAGGACAAATTGTTGTACAAAGGAAGCATCTGTCATAGTGACCCTCAGGTCTTAGTTGTAAGATTGGCAGTTCTCTTTGTAAGACTGATTGATTTGGGGAGCCCCTGAAGGACCAGGAGGGCTACTCTGATTCTTTCTGAGGTTTCTATGCCTAGTGGCATGCCAGGTACTAGAAAGTGGGATGACCACTGTATACTCTTAAATCCATTTACATCGACTTAGGTGTGACTGACAGCTAGAAAGATTTTAGCAGCCTCCATCTGACTAACCAAATTGAGCTTCAGGTGGAGAATATCACCTGAATTCAAAATTTCAAAGAATCCAGAGATTCTGAAAAGTATACTTTGAACTCAGCAAAAGCACACTGGATCTGGGGGAGACAAATTGGCACCTGTCAATAGCAAGTGACAAAGATGGGGAGGAAACCAGGCCATGTGGGGAGAGGCTGAAGAAACTGGTGATGTTTTAGATTTGGAAAGGACAAGAGACCTGTCCTACATAGTTCAAACTAATGCTGTCAAGATATAATGGAACTAGACTTGTCATCACGTCATGAGATTGTAAACTGCAGAAAATAAGATTTCAGCTCCAAAGATAAGTGTTAATTTAATAGATAGAACTATCTAAAAAAGTGATAAGTTGACTTGGTAAGTATTAAACTCCCTGAAAGAACACTAGACTGGAGGTTTTAAAGGTGACTATTCTCCTATCTTGCGCCCTTGGCCAACATTGCTAATGGTTCATGGCACTTTTTTTCCTTCAAGTCTTAGAGATCAAAACATCTTTTCAAGATAGCACTATTACATTGAAGTTGGCATGTAAATTGAAACCTCTTTCCCATGCCATGGATTTGGTGATGTTTACAGAAACTTACAACAGTGAGAGACTACAGTTCTAAGGTTTGTGGATCTCACTTAATAGCAAACCCATGATATTTATTTCTTTTTAAAATTGTGGTCCCCAACCCCTAGACTACCGACTGGTACCAATCAGTGGCCTGATAGGGACTAGCTCTCATAGTAGGAGGTGAGCAGTGGGGACCAAGTGATGCTTCATCTACATTTACAACCGCCCCCCATCACTCACATCACCACCCAAGCTCTGCCTCCTGGTAGATCAGCAGTAGCATTAGATTCTCATAGGAGCGAACCTACTATAAACTACATGCTCCTTATGAGAATCTAAGGCCTTCCCTAACCCCGTTCCCTGGTGCCAAAAAAAGATTGGTGACCACTGTTTTTAAAAATCTCACTAAGAAAAATACACACATACCCACACCCAGTATCATACCAAATAGAATTGGTATGATTTTCTCAATATCATTTAATATTCTCAATATTAAATGATCATTTTCTCAATATCATTTTCTCAATATCATTTAATACCCAGTGCATGCTCAATATTATTTTGTTTCAGTAGTTTTAAAAATGTCATTTTATAGTTTGGTTGTCCCCAGGTTGATTATTTTAATCCATCTCTTTTATACCACAAAATAATCTTGTATAACTGTTAAGGTTTATTATTTGCTCCAATAGGATTTGACCCAACTATATTGGTACATTTTGCTTACTCTCTTCAAGATGGGAAGGGACAGTACGTGAGTATAATGGAATAAATCTTAAGGTGAAACTAAGCTTATGTTGGAAAAGAACTTAGAGTAGACCAAAGGGAGGAAACCATTAAAGCTTCAGGTTTCCACTACAGGAATGAATTCAAGTAATGGTGGTATGCTAGTTTCAAGTTCCAAGGAAACTTGGAAAGAAACAGATTGTGTGATGGGGGACTTTTTAAAGAAATAAGACAAATGAATGATAGTAAACTTCTAATTTGTTCAGTATGTGTATGTGTCTATGTATGTGTGTGTGTGTTTGTATTGGGGTGTTGTAGTATTTCTTTAAAAAATAGAATGTATTTTGAAATCTACCCAGGAGGATTCAATACAGCTCACCCAAAGAGCTTGGGGTTATCAACTTAATATTGTCTCTAAATTTTTCTCAGTTTGATTCTATCATGTTAAATTCCCTTGAACATTTAGAAAGAGAGACTACATAGCCCAACTTTGAAGCTTCTAGATTGTTGTGTATTTTTCCTAACCTATATTCATGCTACCTGACATTTTTAAAGAAAGAATTTGATATGGGAGTGAAGACCTGAGTTGTTTTACTGGCTCAGTGACCTAGGGACCCTCTACATCAGACCTATGTCAGAAACTGCTAGAAGGAGGGAAGCTGCAGGGAGAGGTGGCAAACTCTGATCCCATAAATGACAGAAGTTCACGGTCAGTGCCTGTGATGAATGGCTCAGCTCTCGTCAAGCGCTGTGCAGGAATGCAGGCATGGTGTGGCCCAGACTTTTTAAGTTTTTAAGAGAAAATACAGGAAATCTCTAAATTGTTAAATGTTGGTTCCAAAAGATGATCTAATAATGTGCAGGCCAAAGAAAACACATCTGTGGGCCAAATCCAGCCTGTAGGCCACCGTTTGTGCTAACTGTGGGTAAGAACAGCAAAGATTTAGCAATTATGCTTCTTCTGGTCACTTCCATCTGGAAAACGAACACGCCATGGTCCTGGCGCTGAGAGCCTGGTGTTCTGGGAGAGCCGTGGCCTATGTTCGTCAAGCATTGACAGTATTTGTCCTCATTTGTGGGGGGGAGAAGGGAGAGAGAGAGAAGCTGGTGCTCCCTTCACAGCTCTGGGAAATGGTGTTTTGTGGTCCTAAGGGTAAGGTGCCCATCTCTTAGCACGTGCCTGGCAATATTGTCACACTCCCCCCATTCCTGTCCACCCCCCTTGTTGGACGCCTGCCCAGGATGTGAGGCCTTTGTTGGGAAGCCATGACCTGTGTCCTGCGGAGAATGATTTATGACCTCCAGACATCCTTGAGCAAGTTACAGAGATGTGGCTTCATGGCCGTTTAAAATGTGCAAAGGCAGGTCTGGTTAGTATCGTCCCTAATTATCCTGTAGAGGATGTTCAGAGCTCGGGGCCTGATTTCTCCAGCATTGGCCATGGGAGCTGAGAGCCAGGCTCTGAGAGAGAGCGAAATCTTATAATGGTATACGATCTGCACCCTTCACATCAGAGATGGGTGTTTTGGAGCTACAGAAACATTCCGAGCATGTGGCATGAATATTATTTTGCAATTGCTAGACATTTTTACAGTACAAAGAAAAATCTAGCAGTTAAAAGATGTACTTTAGAAATAGTTTGAGAATGTTAATAATCAAAGATATGATCCTTTCATAGATATTCAATTTGGGGGAGGATATAAATGCAAATAAATGAGGCTCGTCATTCTTACATGGAAAGAAGACAGTAATTAAGATGGCAGTTGTTTGAAATGATTTGTAAATTCTGTGCATTTGAATTGGGTGGTAGGTGTTGGGTGGGGGAACTTGACAAAGTAATTCTGAACTTTATCTAGAAGAATAAATGTGTGAGACTAGCTAGGAAACTTTTGAAAAAGAAAACTGATGAGGGGAGAGTTTCACAAAATATATTAAAAGAAATTCAAAACTATAGCTATCAAAACAGCATGTTACTGTCACAGGAAAAGACAATCAAACTAGATGGAATAGACTAGATGGTTCAGAATTACCAAATGTATATGGGCATTTGGTATAGGATAAAGTAAGCATTTTAAATCACTGGGTTTGTGGCGGATTATTTAATAAATGGTGTTGAGACAACTGGCAGCCAGATGTAAAAATATAAAGCTGAATCCTTACCTAATTTTTTTTATCAAGATAGGGGAGACATTTTTGTATTCATAGTATAGGGAAGGACTTTCTAAGAAAAATAGCAAAGATGAAAAAGGGTTACTTTTAAAAGTATAAAAACCATAGACTTCTATATATTAAATCAGGGGTCCTCAAACTTTTTAAACAGGGGGCCAGTTCACTGTCCCTCAGACCATTGGAAGGCTGGACTGTGGGCCGCGGGATGAGTTGGCTACTAAGCAGGACAGGCAGTGGCGGCAAAAACACCCGGTGGGCAGGATAAATGTCCTAGGTGGGCTGCATGTGGCCCGTAGTTGGAGGACACCTGTATTTAATCATAAAGTTAAAAGATAAACTCAAAATATGTACAACTTGTGGAATTTCCAATTTGTGGAAAATTTTGATATTCCTAACATACAAAGAACTATTGCAAATTATTTAGAAAAAGATAAACACTCCAATAGAGAAATGAGCAAAGGACATGCAGAGGCTACTCACTAAAGGAAAAATGTAAATAGGCAAAAAATATATGAAGAGGTGCCCAACCTCACTCTCCTCTGAAATCTAAGAACTCAAACAAAACAATCACACAGCATCATTCTTTACCCATCACATCAGATGAAAATCAGATCTCAACCATTCTGATGCTTTTTGGGGAAAATAATTTGTACTGCCCTTTGGAGGCCAGTTTGGCAGTATGCATCAACATTTTAACTGCACACAGACACCACACGGGGAATTTACCCTCAAGGAAATACTTGGTCAACTATGTAAACAAGAAGATGTTTGTTGTTGTGAAGTTTATAATAACAAGAAATTGGAATTAAACAGTAGGTCCTTCCTTCCTTCCTTCTTTCTTTCTTTGAGATAGGATCTTGTTCTGTCACCTTGGCTAGGGTACAGTGGCTTCATCATCAAAGCTCACTGCAATTTCAAACTCCTGCGCTCATATGATCCTTCTGCCTCAGTCTCCCAAGTAGCTGGGACTACAGGTGTGTGCCACTGCACCTGGATGATTTTTCTCATTCTTGTTCAGGCTGGGCTTGAACTTCTAGCCTCAAGTGGTCCTCCTTCCTTGTCCCCCCAAAGTACTAGGATTATAGGGGTGAGCCACTGCACCCAGCCAGTTATTTTTAAAATATATTACGTACTTCCATATGTAATGATATCATGCTATCTTTAAAAAGGGTGATTTATATTTACATATATTTATATGTATATGTATTTATTAGACATATTTATTGAAAGGTAAGATCTTCAAGATATATTTTTGAGTGAAAATTGTCAAATAGCACCTATGTGTATTACTATCATGTGTATATGTAATTGTATAAGAAAAAGTATAAAAGAATATTCTCTAAAAGGTTAATTACAGTTGAATCTGGGTAGTGGGATTTTTGTTTTTCTAAATTCCTTTATCTATCATTAAAATTTTTTGCACTGAGCGTGCATTATATTTATAAATGGTAAAAACAAATTTATATAAACACACTCACAAGAAAGCCAACAAACCAGGGTTCAAAGTTGCTCATATTTAATACAAGGATTTGACTTTTAAAATGCACTCATTATATTTGAATAGGTGTGGAGCACACCTCAATGGCACGGTTCTTTATCCATCACATCTTCTTATTACTCATAGCGAACTTTCAATGGAAGTTCCCATCTTTCCTCACATTTCAAGGGACTCAGGGAGTGGTGTTGGTAGGAGCCGTTGCCGTATTACTAGGGTTCTTTTTTTCTACCATGATTCTTCCCTCTTTTGGAAGAAGTTCACGTTCCCCCCTTTTTTGATATCGAAGACTGAAAATGTGTATAGATAAGATTCTAAATGGCAATAGCATAAAATCTAATGCTTTTTTAATTAAGTGTATGAAATACATTTTATATCATACATTATGGGGAAAGAAGTATTTGTTTTGATTAGGATAAGTCAAGTAAGAGTTTCCAGATATCTTTTATTTTCCAATTTCTTTTACAAAGAGAATATACTTTAATCAGAGAAATCTTAAAAAGTTTTGTGAAAAAGTAATGACTCATTTTTAAAAATTTTTATTTTTCTTAAATCATAGCTGTGTACATTAATACTATCATGGCGTGTACTGTTTCTGTATACAATTTGAAATACTTTGATCCAACTGGTTAACATAGCTTTCATGTCTTATTCTTAGTTATTGTGTTAAGACATTTATATTCTACATTTAGAGAGATTCACATGCACCCATGACTCATATTTTTAACATGAATTGGGCGGAGGTAACCACACACCCAGGTTATTATTAAAAGACAGGCTTAAATTAAAAGGATATAAAGTATACTTTAGATCACTTCATTGTGCTGGCCCTGATTTTTACCAAGATCTATTGCTTTCGCTTTTAAATGTTAAATAACTATATAATTATGACAGCCAGAGGGCCTTCCAACTGTAGTTTTATAAATGTATTATTATCAGACACTTAAAACACTGACTTTAAAAGAAAAAAATGCTAAGAACTTAAATGTATATGTTAGTCAATTAGGGTAGAAGCCTGGAGGTGGGTGAGTTTGTTGTTTTTTTTTAACCAGGAGGTTGTATAGCTCCTTACGGTCAGGTCACTTGCCAACTTTTTGCTCAAGACTCCTGCTGGCAGCCTAGGACAGTGTGTCTGGGCTTCTTATTTGGTATTTTCTTAAGTCAGGCTGCCTTCTCCTTTAGTTCTCCTTCTAAACTTCTTTTTCTAAAGTCAGGGTGCCTTCTCTAGTTCTCTTTCTAAATTTCTTTCTGGCTTTTCCTGTCCTCACATGAGCACATTCAGAGTTTTTGATATTATTCCTTCACAATCAAGCCTGTGTTGCCCTGCTTGGTTGTGTCAGTCACACCAAATTGCTACTATGGGCATATGAAAAGAGCGCTGGGCTTGGCTTGAAGACGGAAGACATCTGGGGTTCTGTGTGTCCTTGAGCAAGTCAACTAACCTCCTCTGGCCTCAGCTCTATAAAAGGGGCATGATAATAAACTTTTCATAAGGTGTTGTTAGGGAGATGAGATGAAATGATAGTTTTTTAAGTGAAATAAATACTTATCTTACAAAATTTAGTAGTTTGAAGTAAAATAAAAGTATATTAACTTTCTATGTATAGCAAGTCCAGAGATAGGCTGTCTGGGACCAGTGTGACACTCCATGGTGTCACAGCCCGATCTTTGTTTCCTTTTGTGCTGCCGTCCTTGGTACATGACTTCCCTCTCATTGTCCAAAATGGCCATTTGAGCTCCAGCCATCACATCCAAATTCCAGCTAGCAAGAAGGAGGAAGGCAGAAGAAGGGTGTTTTCCCTCTTTTTAAGGACACTTACACAAAGGTCATGGTTGCTTATGTATTGTCCAGAACCACATCCAAGGGTTATCTACTCAGCTAAAACTCAGGGTTCCTATTATGAAAGAAAAAAGATGATGGGGCAAACTAACAGTCTCTGCCATGGCATATGAAAGCCTGTGTGATCTATGAAATGCTCAGAGTACAAAAGAAATTATTTAGGTAATATTGTCATTGATAACCTCATATACATATACTCATTCATCAAATATTTATTAAATACCTGTTACAACACTGGAGCTGACATTTTATATACTTTCTTACATACTCTTTTAGACAATTTATGTTATCTTATAAAAGCCTTTGAGGGAATCATACAGCTGTGATATTTTTTCACTTTGCTGAGCACCTGGGATTAGAACATTACTAAGATGCCAAACTGGCCAGGGTGATGGCTCACACCTATAACTCTAGCACTCTGGGAGGCTGAGGCAGGAAGATTGCTTGAGCTGAGGAATTTGAGACCAGCCTGAGCAAAAGCAAAACCCATTCTCTACTAAGAATAGAAAAATTACCTTGGCTTTGTGGTGGGTGCCTATAGTCTCAGCTACTCAAGAGGATCGCTTGAAACCAGGAGTTTGAGGTTGCCGTGAGCTAGGCTGATGCCACAGCACTCTAGTCTGGGCAACAGGGTAAGACTCTGTTTCTAAAAAAGAAAAAGACAGAAAGAAATTAAGATCCCATATCTCTTTCTCTGAGAAAAGGAGGGAGAAGGGCAACATTATAGTATGTAATAAATGGCAGCTCTCAAACTCAGTGGTACAGACACCATGTGTTTTTCCTTCCCGCTCACAGAGATCCGGCCTTTTGTTATCAGTGTATCATGTTGGTTCACATCTCGTGTCCTCACTTGCTTGTGTCCCCACATACCTTTTCTGCTATTTAGAGCACACGTGCTAGATTAACTCTTCACTGTCTGGCCTTGACTCTTTCAAAGAAGGGATGTTCACTGTTTGAATCGGCATGCAATTTATGTGGGAAGCACAGGTAGCTAGGTAGGTAGGTAGGTGAATGGATGGATGGATAGATGGATAGATAGATGGATGGATGGATAGATAGATAGATAGATAGATAGGATAGATAGATAGTCAGGCAAATAAGCCAGGAAGTAAGCAAGCATGACCAAATGGTTGTGCAGTATTGTCCTTTCCTGACTATTTCTCAAGGGGCTCCAATATGTACAGGACCCCTAAAGAAATAGAATGTGCAGTCATAGGCTCAATATATTCCACTGGAAGGGATCTGGAGGTATGTGACATCCTGCCTTCTAACCTTTCAGTAATTGATGGCTGTGGGCTTTTATTTTTAACCTTTTTTATTGTGAAAATTAGCGAACATTCAGAAAACCATCATAAGTGCACCACTGAGATTTGTAAATATTAACACTTTGCCATAGTTACTTGAAAAGAACCATTATGAAATCTTATAGATTTAGAAATTTTTTCCCACAAAAATATGAACTGGTGGCCTTGTGTCACTGATGCCTTTGCATTAATGCCTCCTTATCTGAGACACCTCCCTGATCTTCCCATGTAAAATAGCAACCCTTCTCCAGCCTTGAACTTCTCCCCAGCACTTCTCACCACCTGACATGTGCACTGCATTCATTTGTCTTCTGTCTCCCTCCACTAACTTGTCAGCTCCATGAAGGCTGTTGGGGCTTGGTTCACAGTTGAGTCACCTGCACCTAGAGCAACACTGGTACAGGCTGCAAATAGATGAGCAAGGCGGGAGCCTATTTTAGTCTCCCTCCCTGCCCCTCTCCTCTCTTCCCCAGGAGGAGCCACTGTCCAGAAGTTCTATGTGTCCTCCCCATCCTCATCTTCACATACTCTAATCTTACTTACACTCTTAAATATATGTGTGTGCAAGTGTATACGACTATGCTAAAACAATAGATGGTCTTGTATATCTTTAGAAACATAGTTTGTTTCTTCTGTAACTTGCTTTTTCTCACTCAACATTGTATGTTCAAGATGTGTCTATGTGGACACATGAGCATTTACATCATGTAGTTTGTATTCCTATAGCATTCCTTCTGGGATTTTATCACAGTGAGTCCATTCTTGGTCAGATAGCCTTCCCTTCCCTTCCCTTTATTTTATTTTTTTAAAGGCAGAGTCTTGATGTGTCACCCTGGCCTAATCATAGTTCACTGCAAGCTTGAACTCTTCTCTCAACTTCCCAAGAGCTAGGACTATAGGAGTATGCCACTGTGTCAGGCTAATTTTTTGTTGTTGTTTTGGCCAGGCTAATTTTTAAGCTTTTTGTTAGATACAGGGTCTTACTCTGTTGCCCAGGCTGGTCTTGAACTCCTGGCCTCAAGTGATCCTCCTGCTTTGGTCTCCCAAAGTGCTGGGATTGGTCAGACCTTTTTAATCACAGCTATAATACATGTAGTATCACCCTTCTTTTGTCCTAGGCTCTCTGAGTCTGACCTGTGTTGACAATTGTACCAATAATAAAAATAATTTAGAAAAACAGTTCAGGCTCAGTGCCTATGGCTCAGTGGTTAGGGCGCCAGTCACATACACAGAGGCAGGCAGATTCCAACCTGCCCTGGCCTACAAAACGATGACAACTGCAATAAAAAAAATTAGCCAGGTGGTGTGGCAGGCTCCTATAGTCCTAGCTACTTAGGAGGATGAGGCAAGAGAATCACTTAACTCCAAGAGTTAGAGGTTGCTGACGCCATGACACCCTACTGAGGGCAACATAGTGAGACTCTTATCTCAATAAAAAAAAAAAAGAAAGAACGAAAAAATGGTTCAGATAGTAAATTTTGTGTTATTTTTTACAATTGAAAAATTTTAAAACTTATCAAGTTGTATACTTTAAAAAGTGAATTAAAAGGAGGACCATATAAAACTTTTCTTTTTTCTTTTTGAGATGGAGTCTTAGTCCATTGCTGTGGGGTTGAGTGCCATGGTATCATCATAGCTCGCAGCAACCTCAAACTCCTGAGCTGAAAAGATCCTCTTGCCTCAGCCTCCCAAGTAACTGGGACTACAGATGCCCACCACAACCACCTGGGTAGTTTTTTTTTTTTTTTTTTTAATAGAGATGGGGGTCTTGTTCTTGCTTAAGCTGGTCTCAAACTCCTGAGCTCAAGCAACATCCACCTCAGCCTCCCATTAAGAATTTTCATAAGGACTATACTCTTTATGAAAACAAAATTGTTGTAAGTTGTATTTTTAGAGAGAGAATTTTACTCAGCACCATTGAATACATTTAATTACAAAAGTGTGTTTTTTAAGGAATTGTGATTTTGTTCTTGGTATATTAACAATAGAATTCTCTCTGAAATAAATAATATATTTTAATATATAGTTCTCCCATATTAGAAAACCTTGATGGTTTTTGTCTGAATTAGGGGAAAGGAGAGAATAAATAAATTAAGATGCCCTAAAGCAACATTCAGACCTTGGCTTTTGATGAGATTTGAAATGTCAGGAAAGTCTGTTTTTGCTATAACATGGCAACTTGACTTCAAATATAGGTACAGAATAACCACAGAGCCTGGGTTTTCTTTAGTACTCATTTAAATATCCTTTTTCTGAGCTTCCTATTAAAAGAATACTTGCTAGAGGACAAAGTTTTATTTAGAAAGGATTCTGAATATTCTTTAGATATAATTGTAGATAGAACTGAAAACATTAAAGAAGATTTTGCCACCCATCGTTTTGAATAATGACTCAGTAGTCCTTGGCTACATGTGAAACTTTTCTAGAAAGATCACATGGTGGATCCTGTTTTGCATTTTGCTTATAGAAATCCAACTTGGGGCTGTACTGTGAATTTCTTCATTCTAAAGATAGAGTCAGACTTCAGTTAGCCACTTAATACTTTTGGGACAGGTCTTTTTAGTGCAAATTAATAAATTCGGTTCACGTACTTCTCAAACCTTATTAAACTTGAGTATTGAGAAACGGTATTAAAATTCACATGGCTGTTAAATGATATCTGTAACTGTGGCCATTTGACTTCTATTCCATTAGCAGACATTTATTGAGCCATATTCCTGGCACTGTGTCGGTAACATCTCACTCCTGGCAACTGTGAGATGAATGGGACAGGTTTTCTCTGCTCCCTGGACCACCTAATCAGGTGGGTAAGAGAGATTTGTAAACCAAGGTAATAAAAGGAGCATCAGTGTTGCACCACACGTGCAAGCAGAAATGTTCTATTGCTGCACATTCTTTGTGTGACCAGGACTTTTGTAGCATGAGACCACTACATTCAGCAGCAATGTCAGGGAGTACATGGTGGGGGTGCCAGAGAGCTTTTAAACCCACCTACCCTCTTCAACCACTGCTTTCCTCAAGCCACTAATAATAATGGCAATGGTAATGATAATAATAGTAATTTTTGATTTGGGCAATCAGTATTTTCTTAGTCTTACATTAAGTATGACTAAATGCATCTTCAGACACTTTTTATTGTATAGATATTTTAAAATTAGACTTTATTTTTTAACAGTAGTTTTAGATTCACAGCAAAATAAGTGCAGAGAGTTCCCATATACTGCTTGCCCCATGGGTAGTCCCCTCAGCATGAAGAGTGTTATATTTGTTCAAATTGATGAAGCTCATCGTGACACATTATCACGATACATCATTATCACCCAAAGTCTGTAGTTTACACGAGCATTCTCTCTTGTACCTTCTGTGGATCTTGACAAGTGTATGATGACATGTATCCAACATTATAGTATCATATAGAATAGTTTCACTGTCCTAAAAATCTCCTGTGTTCTACCTACTTATCCTTCTCTTCCATGTTTTATTGAATTTTAAATTCTATTTTATTGAATTTTAACACATGACCTAAGTAAGAACAACCTTTCTGAAATGCAAAAGCAGTTACAGTTAGACTGTTAACCAGACCGTCATCCCAAAGCCCTCCTAGACAGATATTCTGGAATCACCATGGACTTTTTTAGCTCCACTCGCCATCCATACCTCTTTTTGAGAGCGGCTATGTTTAGCTCCATTGCCTGAAGTTCATGTCAGGTTCTGTGGCATTAAATCCTGCTGTGTCAAACCTTGTTGGTTGCCACCCTCACTCTCCCATCTTCATGACCTCGTCTTCACAGAAAGGTTAGAAGTCCCTGAATGGATGTGCCTCTGACCTCCTGAGGGTTGGGGGTCTTCTGTGCTCTAGATGTCTGATTATAATACAAACAAACCTATTTGCTTATGGGGAAGCAAACGGGTTCTGTGTTCAACCGAGCTAATCATTAGCTCTGATTAAGTAAACACTGGATGTTGGATGTGAGTATTTTAACTTCCAATTTCCAAGCTGGCTTAGCCTTCTCAAGGTTACTGATTGTCAGCTGGGACCAATAATTTTCCAGTCACTTGCACAGGTTGGCACTCCATCATCAGGGAATCTCCAACCCCCCACCCCTTTCATAACCTGGGGGAAGAAAATCAAAGCCCTCCAAGAGCCCCACATGTGATTCTGGTTCTCTGATGCTTATTAGAGATACAGACTTTATTGGTGATGAATAGGACAGGGTTTCTGCCCCTCTATCACATAATCAGATGGGTAAGAGAGATTTGTAAACCAAGAGAGAGTTGTGTAAAGGATATTTTCACAACTTAAATAGCAAATCTCACTGTTGCCTACTCCAATACAGGTCTTCCTCTCTCTAATTCAACTTGAAATTGCCGCCAGTTTCTACCCTTTCAAATTTGCCTTCATAAACATTTCAGACTTTTACAAAGATTAGATTTCTTTATACTTTGTACTGAGATTAAATAGATACATACATATATAAATGTGCTTAATTTTATGCATTTATTTTAAAGTCTAAGAAAGAGCAACAGCGATAAAGATGCACAGAGCTTAATGCAGTTGCTGCCAGTGACTCAGACATTATTATTTCACTGTAGGCACAATGACTTGGAATCGCGTTAAGAGATTTTCTCCAGGGAAGAAAACGTTAGACAGCATTTTCCAAAGCACATTTCTCAGAGTCCAGAACAAGTCTGACAAGTGTTTAGATGGGAAAAAAGTTTGTGGCCAAGTAAAATTGGGAAGCACTTCTACCACAAATTTCCTTGTGTTTTAGTGATTTATAAGGCTTATTGCCATATTAAAGGATCTGAGAATTCTTGCCCTAAGGAAATCTGTTTAACTTTCTTGAACAGTGTCCCTCAACATTATTTGACTTTCAATGCCTCCCTGTTTTTGTTGTTCTTTTTAAAAATTTTATCTGAATGCCTGGGACCATCCTTCAGAACTAGTGGAAGACACTTTTGTGACATACAGTTGTAGAGTGAGAGTTTCTGGAATAGTCTATGGCAGTGATTCTTGAACTTGAGTGTGCATCAGGATCCTGGAGGGCTTATTGAAATTCAAATTACTGGCTTCACCTTCAGAGTTTTTGATTTGGGAGGTCCGGTGTGGGGCCTAATAATCTGCATTCCTAGTAAGTTTCCAGGTGATGCTGATGCTGCTGGTTGAGGACTGCACTTTGAGAACCACTGGTCTATGGCCAAACTGAAGGGAAAACAAAATTCTGGGGGTGACTGTGAAGGGTACCAGAGTTCACTGTTGTACGGAGTGCAGATAAATGTGCTCATTCAACATATACTGACTGAAACTGTGCCAGGTACCATGCGAGGTCCTGGGTCTGTACTGGCAGTGAAGACAGATCCAGTCCCTGCATCAAGGGCTTGCTGTGGAGGAGAGAGACAGGCAGTAAACAGGTAAAGGAAATGAATCGACACTGGCAAATTGAGAAGACTGCTCTGAAGGAAGCCAGTGTGCTCTGACACCAAGCAAAAGTGGTCAGGTCAGAGCTCGCTCTCTGAGGTGGCAGTGACATTTAAGGTAAGACTTGAGGCTGTGAGAAGATGGAGGGAATGTTTCAGGCAGGACAAAGACATGGCCGAAGGTCTCAAGCGGTGGGTGGAGAGAGTGGCAAGTTCCCAGAATTGAAAGAAACGCCAGTGTGGCTGCAGGAGACTGAGAGAGTGAAGGACAAGGAGGTTGGAAAGGGGACAATGGCAGAGCCAGGTCACCAGAACTGAGTAAGGAGTTTGGGTTCCATCTAAGTGCAAAAGGTTCTGATGAATATTTTAGAAAGTCACTCTGGGTGTTGTGTGAAGAAAAGGCTGAGAGACTGGGCAGGGGAGACCTTAGCTGGGGTGAGGGCAGAAATAATGTGGTGGAGTAGGGTGGGGGCAGTGGTCAGGCCTCCGTCTACTCACGAACTCTAAAGGCGCCGCTCACAAGGATGGGGAGAGCTCTCATCTCCTACCGTGCAGATAGGGAGCACTGCAGTTTGCTTCTGGGGATACCATGAAGGTTGATCCCTCAGGATTTGATGACGGGTTCAATGGGAGGGGCAAGGGACAGGAGCTGCTAAGGAAGACTCCTGAGTTCCTGGCTTGAGCAACGGAGCAGAGAAGAGGAAGAACTGGAGGAGGAGCAATCCAGTAACATCACTAGTCCGTGAGAGGAGAAAGAAAGAAAGAGTTGCTTTCCAGGGGACGATAAAGGACCCATTGCCACCATTATTCTGCCAGTACAGTCACTGGCTGTTTGCTGGCACACAAAGGAAATGATGATGGGGTGAAATAAATATCTCATGAAAGAGTTCCCTGTATATTGTATATAAATAACTGTCTGGTTGACTTGAATTAGAATTTGAAAATAAATAAGGCCATTTAACACTAAACAGAATGTTGTCTTTCTGTGATAATTCAGAGAGCACTTCAAAATCTTACAGAGACTGTTACTATTGCTGTGTAACAAAGCACCCCAAAATTTAGTGGCATAAAACAGCCATTTGATTATGCTCATGTATTTTGTGGGTTAAGCACACGGACAGGCATAGAAGGGGAGCTTCTCTCTGTTCCACGACGTCTAGACTCAGCTGGAAACTTGTCGGCTGGGTGACTCCACAGACAGGGGCTGGAATCGTCTGGAGGTGTCTTCATGGACATGTCTGTCTGCTGCTGCTGGTGTTGGCCTAAGCACCTACACCTGGCGGCTCTGTGTGGCCAGGGCTCCTCTCAGCAAGGTAGCCCTAGGGCCTTTGGCTTCTGGCATGGCAGCTAAGGGCTCCAAAGACAAGTCATTTTGGCAGAGATCTTGAATCTCTGAATTACTAGGACAGGTAGCTGTATCACGCTGTGCTTAGTAGAATGCTGGACAAAAAGAGATTGCTCTCAGCGTGCTGCTTCTGGGGTAATCTGACTCTTACAGAAGAGCCCGGGAAAGGAGACTATCTGGATATTTTGCATTAAATCAGATGACAAAGGTCGTCTTCTCACTTTGGCTGGAAGCCAGTTGTATATTTTTCTAGTTTTTTCCACTTGCCCACACTGAGAGGTGAAGCGACCAAGCATAGTTCATGGTTTTTGGATGAGGACAGGACTGAATTATTTTAAAACATCACCTAGAAACAGATTTCCTAAGATCCTTGCCCTTAGATGCATTCTAGTGAGCTTCACTGACAAGGCAACAATACATAGTATTTCCTTTAAGTCTGGAAATTATTCTTGATATGGGTTTTGGGGAATCTTTGATGATTAGAACACACTAGTCTGAGTTAAATTGTCCAACCCTTAGATAAGATCCTTAATCTAAGGTAGGTGGATTCTATAAAGGGGAGTACAGGCATCTTAGCAAGTGTGCAAGATGATACATCAGGGGCAGTGGAATGTCCATTTCAGTCTTTCTTGAAGAGTTTTAAGATGTATGTTTTTGTGGGCATCTTATTGAATATTAAATATGATAATGTAGTAGTGTATATAGAATTTTTGAATGACAAGTTAAATAAGTAAATGTGTATATCTTCAAAAAGATTTTTTTTCTGATTGGTGGGTTGGGGGCACTGCTTAAAGGCAAATGTCTTGTCCATTTATGTCTTATAGCTAAAGCTTTTAAAACTTTAATGTAAATATACGTCACCTCAGGAACCTTGGTTTTCCTCAGCATAGTGCAAGAGTGATTGGAGTTTGGGGAATTGATTTACACTATCTAAGCTTATAAGAGACTGACTTATAAACTAAAATGCCAAATTTATTAATTTCTATTAGTTTGAAAACTACATCTGTCATTTATACGTGTTATACTTTTATTCTTGGACAAAGTGATTTCTCTCAGGATACTAAATATCACACAAGAATTGGCTTGATAAACTTGAACTACAAAAAGAAAATTTTTGGTTCCTAAAAGATATTTGCAAGAAGTCAATACAACCTAGTGGTAAGTTACTCTTGGGATGCAGTGTAAAATTTGGCTAAGAGTATGACTGATGACCAGATAGCCTGAGTGCCAGCTGTGGCTTTGCTATCTACCTGCTAGTATGACCTTTGGCTAGGTAATTAACCTCTCTGTGCCTCTGTTTCTTCATTTGTAAAATGGGGATATCATAGTTCCTACCCATTCTGAGCATTAGCCACGAAAAATGCTTAGAGCAGGCTCTGGCACATGTTAAGAACTCAATCAATGTCAGGGCTTCTTCTCTATCCTAGAAATTATTTTCTAAAGAATTTAATTTTTGTCTAGAATCAGCAAACTTTGATCCTCTAGATATATGCTTACCACGTAACATCCTCTTTTCAATATTCCTTCACTTTCATTTGATGCCTTTGTCATTTCAGTACCTGCAATGCTTACAGAACAGGGATCTTCATAATGACTGGCTCTCAAAAGCTGCCCATAAAAGTTTATGGCATTACATGTGCCTCAAAGTGTGTCTTCAGATCACAGTTTATTGGGTTCAAATTGCATTGCTTTTGGTCAAAAGCATACTTAGAAAGAAAAGTACAAATTCTCCTTGCCAACTCAAAAGCTTTGGAGTCCAGGGGGCAGTGCCAGCATGCAAAGAAAGCACTGGGAGTGGTGGGGGCTATGCTGAACTGGAGCATTCATGCCCCAGTAGAGATCTTCCAATTTAGATTTTACAAACCTCTGTGCCAGCCAAACAGATCTTTGGGCAGATTTAGGGTTCAATTTTTGAGCCCTGGTACAGTTTAAGACAGGATTTTGGAATTCACAAATATATGTTTATTGTCTCTACTAAAGTATGAGCTTAAGTAAAAAAAAAAAGTAGTGTTATTTTTCTTTGTCTCAACTTGCCAGGAATCCCTATGTTCTTTGTAAAAATTATTAGGTGATCTTTCTGTTCATGTCATAAAGTGAGTCAGATCATTTACATCATCACTATGTAGGTGATTTTTAAGTATATTACCTAAGATATGTGCAAGTTTAAAGGCTGCCACATAAAAACAGATACAGTTACTATCAAACATTTCATTCATGGTGTAGGTTTAGAGTTAGTAGCTCCTACGTATCTTATGGTAATGGTTCCACAAACTGTATTTTCTGTTTCTTGCTCCCCAGGAAAACTTGAGCAGTTGACTAATTTCTCCATTCTTCAGACATTTTCTGAGCACTGTCTCCACTCCTAGCTGCTCTAGGTGCTTGCTGGCAGGAAATCAGTGACGTCTCGTGTCACCAGCCGCTCACTGTAGGCAGTGTTGGTGTTCACTCTACCTTTCTGTCACCCCAACAAATGTTAAGTGGCTGTGGCAGCAGTTAGATTTTGGTCACTAAAGACGAGAGACTTTTCCGGTCAGCTCCTCTGTGGGTGACACCTCCCATAACGTCTGGCACGTTTCCATTTTGTTTCTCTGAGCACATACATCTCCAGTCCTGAGAACTAACTAGACAAGATGTTTACCAGGCCGGCCGGCCACCACGTAGCCCCCCTGCTCCTGTTTGGATGATGCCATCTTGGTTACCCTGGAATTTAGGTGAGACCGGTGGATGCCTGATGCTTCCCCATCTCTGTCCGCACCCTGTCCTCTCTCCCCTTTCCTCCAGCCGGCCAGGAGGGTCATGCTGGGGAAAGGGTGGGAACCTGGAGTAACTCATCACGGGCAACATTAGTTGAGCGCTAACCTTGTCGCAGGAACTGTGCCAAATGCTTTATAAGCATCATTTCATTCCATCTCACAAATCTGCACAAGGTAAATAGTATTATTATCTCCATTTTACAAAGAAACAGTGGCTTAGAAGAGAGTCCAGACATTTGCTTAAGGCCTTATGGCTCTACGTGGCTGGACCAGGGTTTGAACCAGGTCCTCATTCCTCCTGTGTGCGCTAGGATGTACTGCAGTCCTCAGAGTGGGCTAAAATCCAAGGGAGAATAAAGTAAACGGAAAAAAAAAAAGCCCAGGGAATACGGGGTAAGGGACGACTTCTGAGAGACACTGCCGGGGATGCGTGGAGAAGGCCCAGGGCTTGGCCTCTACAGGCAGACATCACAGGGGTGGAGAAACCGAGGCGGAGGCCGGCCTGATCGGGCTGAAACCCGGTGGGGTGGCAGGAAAGCCAGTGTCCTCTCTCTGGGCAAGTCTGGGACAGGCCGGACCGGCGCTGAGCATCCCGCCGCCCTCCACTGCGCATGCTCCCTCCAGATGAGCGGCGGCCTCCCTGCAGTTTCGCGGAGGAGCTCCGCTGTGACGCTCTTCTGAGCTCTTTTCAGCTCCGGGAAGTGCTGACCTGCCCGACCCCACAGTGTGGCAGCCCCTGCAGAACAGAGGGACGCCTCAGAAGGAAAGGGCTTCCGGAATCAGGCCGCGCCTGGGAACTGCAGGACACAGCAGCAGCTGCGGTTCCCTCCAGGCCACTTCAGCCCTCCCTTCCCGCACCCTTGACCTTGTGCTTCTGGAGAGGGTTCCTGCGACCCAGACGCAGCTGCTGGTGTCAGAGGCCAAGTCTCCACTGACCTGAGGAATGTGAGAAGCCCTCACTCAGCCAGGTTGGAAATTAAGTAGCTTCTCACCCTTGGAAGAGTTTTCCCACTGACTTTGGTCATAGCCCAGGGACAAGGCTGGGTGCAATTTGGGTCCCCAGCACAACTCAGCCTCTCAGGGAAATCTACCCTTCTGGGAAATTCTTCAGGAACAGAGAAGGGTGGAGAAGAGTCAGGACACCAATGTGACCCAGCTTCCTTTTCCTTTGTCCTTTATAAAGCACTTGAATGGAACCACCCCCCATCCCCCACCGCCCCGTGACCTCTTCAACTCTCTCCTTTTAAGAAGTAGTCTTCATGTTCTACATCACCAGCCCCGGGCCTGCACAGGCCTGTTAAATACCATCAGGCTGCTTCTACTTCCCAAGACTCTGTTCCAACATCTAAAGTCACCGTGTTGAGAATATTTCACCAGTAGTTTCATTTTAATGGGAGTCTCTAATCATTTCATGCACATGTCAGGGCTGGCCAGAGGCAACTAAATAAGTGCTCTAGATCTTTAATAAAAAAAAAAAAAAAACCCTCAGTGTTGGTTCCTTAATTCAACAAGCCACCAAGCTCCCAGGAACTGGCATTTGTGGACCGGCTATGAACACTAATGTTCATTTTCTAGGTCTTAACTATAGGTGAGGTCCACGGGAACCAGAGCACCACCGAGGCACAGGTGTATGGTACTGCTAAGGAACACTAGCTGAGCCTCACAGCTTCTTATTACTGCCTTTTAAGCAAGCCTGGTTTTCTCACCCACTGGTTAAGTAAGGCTCAAATCATGGCCCTAATGAGAGCAACAGAACTGATAGGAGGTCTGAAGGGCTGAGACAGGGGTCTTCAAACTTTTTAAACAGGGGGGCAATTCACTGTCCCTCAGACCGTTGGAGGGCTGGACTGCGGGCCCTGGGACCAGTCAGCTGCAAAGCAGGACAGGCAGTGGCAGCAAAAACACCCGGTGGGCCAGATAAATGTCCTAGGTGGGCTGCATGTAGCCCATGGACCGTAGTTTGAAGACGCCTGGGAGGGTTCTGAGATGGTCGAACAGCTTTGAAATGAGGCCAGGCCCTACTGGAGATAGACTGAGGGAATTGCTATTTTCAATTAATGTTAAAGGTAGGTGAGAGCCACAAAAAACTAAGGCATCTTCTCTGTCCAGACCGTTGTAGGTAATGAGTTCTCTGTCTTACCACAGACACTTGCAGGCCGCCCTGCTATATGCAGACTTTCCTTTATGGGCATAGGCTTTGAGAAGTCAAATCTAAGACAAATCAAGATAGTACTCCTGGCTTGGTGTCCGTAGCTCAGTGGTTAGGGCGCTGACCACATACACTGAGGCTGGCAGGTTCCAACTGGCCTGGGCCTGCTAAACAACAATGACAACTACAACCAAAAAATAGCCAGACATTGTGGCAAGTGCCTGTAGTCCCAGCTACTTGAAAAGCTGAAGCAAGAGAATTGCTTAAGCCCAAGAGTTTGAGGTTGCTGTGAGCTATGACGCCAGGGCACTCTACCTAGGGTGACAAAGTAAGAATCTATCTCAAAAAAAAAAAAAAAGAAAAGAAAAGAAAAGAAAAAAAGAAAGGAAAATAAGTATCAGGTTGATTTATTTGCTCAAAGTGACAACCTATACCTGGCAAAGGAAGGATTCAAAGTCGAGTTATTCTGACTCCACAGTGTGCGTGTCCCTGTACTTGGTCACATAATAGAAAAAGATTAGAGTAGGACCAAAGTCCTCTAAAGTGCTGTGAGGAGGGTGGAAGCAGATTGTTCCTTGGAGAGGAATCTTCTTTACTGGTTGGTTAATGTCCTATGTGTTGGTGTAGAAGACAAGGAATGTAGAGTTGGAAAGACTGGTGTGTGACTTAATCACTTAATTCTCTGAGTCATCCTGAACTCCTGTCCTATAAAATGGGGATAATAATACCTGCCTGATCAGTGTCCTTGAATTTTCTTAAGAGTCGGCTGATACATTATATAGAATATCACTTCGGCAACTCTATGAAGTATTAGACAAGTTACAGTTTACTGTGCAATATTTTGTCATTTGCAAAGAAACATATTCACATATCAATTATTTAAAACCCACTATATGAAGGAAATAGACAGGAAATAACACCTGGTACTTTGCTATTGATATTTGTTATTTGTAATTATTTCAGAGTAGCTCATCTTAGAGCAGACTTGTTTTGCTATTGTTATTTTTTAATAGGAAATTCTTATTTGCAAAAGGAATTTTATTTTCTTGTTTTTAAACTGCAAGTGTTTTTTTGGGGGGGGGTTGTTTGCTTGTTTTTTTTTTTTTTGTTTGTTTGTTTGTTTTTGAGACAAGTATCTCACTCTGTTGCCCAGACTGGAGTGCCATGGCCTCAGCCTAGCTCACAGCAACCTCAGATTCCTGGGTTCAAGTGATCCTCCTGTGTTAGTCTCCCAAGTAGCTGGGCCTATAGGCATTCACCACAATGCTTGGCTAATTTTATGTATTTTTATTTATTTATTATTTTAAAAAATTTATTTCAGATTAATATGAGGATATCAATGATTAGGTTACATTGTTTGCATTTGTTAGGTAAAGTTCAAGTTATTGTTGAGCCCTTCTCTCAGGCAGTGTGCCCAAAGAACATTCTTCTCAGTAAAGTATCGCAAGAATGGAAAAGCAAGTATCCAAGGTACTCAATACTAATATGAAATCAACAAATAGCTACATGCCCACACAAGAGAAAAATACAATTAAATTCAAGTGGGGGGAGAGGGGAGGAGGGGGAAAGATTAGTAAGCCCTCACCTAATAGGCATAATTTTTATATTTTTAGTAGAGATGTGGTCTTGGTCTTGCTCTTGCTTAGGCTGGTCTGGAACTCCTGAACTCAAGGGTTCCTCCCACCTGTGCCTGTCAGAATGCTTGAATTATAGGCATGAGCCACTGTATCTGGTCTAGATTGCAAGTCTTGAAACACGGTCAAACAGAGAAGAAAGTGAAGAACATCCATTCTCTGATTATTCACCCAGAGATAATCATTGTTACATCTTGGGGTCATGTGCCAATCTGGTATCCAGATAAACACGTTGGTGATTTTTTATTATGAGTATTACATGTGAACTCTGCTTCTGAAGTATCCACCTGGAAGCTGGAAAAAACTGTAAAGAGATTCTAATCATTTCAGTTAAAATGATTTTTTATGAACCACAGAAACTCTTCTATAAATTTTGTTTTGGGGGAGAGAGAGAGAGAGAGAGATGACTCATAACTAAGAATTATTGCTATGTCCAGAACAGATGTCTCTGAGAATCTCCTTTTGTGGCACACTCTATCTTTCTGTTTCGCATTTTGTAACGCTGTGTATGTGTGTGTCTTCTCTTTGATGATGGATGTGTTTAATCTAATATTAATCTGCTGTAATAGAAATCCCTCTGTCTGGAGTCAAGAGAAGAAGGTTCTTTCAGACTCTATGAAAGCAGGATCCTGTCTCTTGAATGCTGCTGTATCCTCAAGCTGGAGCACAGAGCCTGGCACGGGACAGGCCCCCAGTTAATGTTTTGTTGATTGTATGAATGAAAGTTTCCGCTACTGCCATTAACAGCCATTTGACCTTTGGACAGTCAAACTCTCAGTGCCCTTCTCATTTAAATACTTTATAATTCTAGACTTTCTCTCCTGAGATTTTGACTCTGACACTGTGTGATTATGTACCTGGTGACAATTTTTTTTTGCCATTGCTAGTTCCTTAGGGGTGTGAAAAACTAGTAGCTGCTTTTTCTTCACCCTTTTATCAATAGGAGATAGTTTTCCAGCTTATTAATTATCTGCCTCTCACATTAGACATCTATGTTTGTTGAATGAATTTGTTAATGAATTCATTAAAAGAAACCATGAGCCTGTGATGGGGCCCTAACTTGATGTCTCACTTCCCTTGTTCCCTGAAACAAAGAGCAGTTCCAATCTTTGGCTTCTTTAAATACACTTAGCAGTCAGACATTCCCACCAGGTGTTCAAGAATTATGGTTTCTTCATGAAAAACTGTTTAACAAATGCATTAAGTTTAAAGACATTGCTTCTTAATATGCTTGGGGTGCTGCACAGAGCAACTGGGAACTTTATTAGCTTTTAGGCTGTGGGGGAAGGTGATACTCCAAAGACCTGCCTGGTATGCATTAGAAGCTCCCGGGGATTGTCTTTGCAATGGGTGGATATTTATTGTTATTGTCACAATAATATTATTGTGACAGAGCACGTGTGCCTTGGCCATTTTTCCATTCTGTAAGACATAAGAACCCTTCTCTGTGTTCTGTTTCTACTGGGTCTCAAGAAACATTCCTGGCCAAATGATGGTATTAAGGCCCTATAAAACAGCACTCTGTTAGCTTTCCCAGGCAGAGAGCTCTTTAAAAAGGGCTTCTGTCACTTGGTAATCTCTAGGCAGACCAGGGGTCCTGTGGTGATCCAGTGCTGACATGTTGCAGTGTACTCAAAGGTTGGGTGGAAACCATTTACCTTCCCACTTGTACTTAATTTTCTAGGTTTATTTTCCACATCCTTAATACACATTTGTCAAAGATTTTGGTTAGAAACAAAATCCTTTTAAGGAATTTTGAAGCGAAATCTTGCTTGTGTCTGTTTTTAAAGCATGTAGACTTTAGTCCCACAGGCCATTCTTCTGCAGGAACTTTTATCTACACATGAGCAGAGCAAAACATGAGTTGCCTATAAATTAACTCCTTATTGGGTGATCAGATTTTGCCATTTCTTTTCTTGTACCCACTGAATCAATTTTGTTGCCTAGAAGTATTTTTTTTTAATTGAATGGTAACTATGTACATTAATGCACTTCCGGGGTACAGTGTGGGGTTTTCACACACAATCTGAAACACTTCCATCAAACTGGTTAACATAGCCTTCATGTCATTTTCTTAGTTATTGTGTTAAAACGTTCACATTCTACTCTTAGAAAGATTCACTTGTACCCTTGTAAGATAAACCTCAGAAGTGATCCCTCCAATCCCCCTCCCTCCACCCATTCTCCCCTCCTAGAAGTATTTTTTAACTTCCAAATATTCCCTTCTTTATATTACATAAAAGAGAGAATGTTTTATTTGCTTGCTTATTTATTTTTGAAAGAGCTTTACTGAAATATCATTGCCATACAAGAAACTCCACATATTTAAAGTAAATACATTGTGAAGTTTTAACATATGACACCATCACCACATTCGAGATAATGAACATACCCATCCCCCAAAAGCTTCCTACTGTACCTTTTAATAATCTCTGCCTCAGGCTCCTCAGGCAATCCTTGACCTGCCTTCTCTTACTGTGTATTACTTTGTATTTTCTAGAATTTTATGTAAATAGATTTATACAATACATATGTACTTTTTTTTTTTTGGCCTGTCTTCTTTCACTCAGCACAATTATTTTGATTCATCGGTGTTGTGACGTAAATCAATAGTTCATTCCTTTTAATTACTGAGTAGCGTTCCATTATGTGGAAGTTTGGCCATCCATCTGTTGATGGAAATCTGAATGACTTTCAGCTTTTGGCAACACCAATGAAGCTGTGATGAACATTCTGTGTGTAAGTTTCTGTGGACATACACTTTCATTTTTCTGGGGAAACTACCCAGGGGGAGGATACCTAGATCACATGGTGTATATTTAACTTTTTAAGAAATTGCCCAACTCTTTTCCAAAGTGGCTGTAACGTTTTCCATTTCTATTAGCAGTGAGCGTCACTATTACAGTTTTTCTATACATCTTTACCAAAACTCGATATCGTTAGTGTTTTTGATTTTAGCAATTTTCAAAGTATGTCTGTGGTTTTAACTTGCCTTCTCTAATGACTAATGGTGCTGAGCACAGTTTCATCTGCTTCTTTGCTTCTGTATTTCTCCTCGGGTGAAATGCCTATTCACATCTTCTGTCTACTTGATGATTATATTGTTCGATTTTATATTATTAACTTTTGAAGAGTTGTTCATGCGTTCCAGATAAAAGTCCTTTATCCAACATATGCTGTACAGAGATCTTCTCCCAGACTGTGGCTTGTCTTCATTCTCCTAACAGTGTTTTGAAGAGCAGACATTATTAATTTTGATGCAGTACAGTTTATCAATTTATTATAGATTATGCTTTACTGTCCTATCTAAGAAATCTGTGCCTAACCTGAGGTCATAGTATTTTTCCTATGTTTCTTTTAGATATTTTATAGTTTTATGGTATCTTTTAGTTTCATGATCCATTTTGATTTAATTTTTGCCTAGATGTCAAGCTATAGATTGAAAGTTCTCTTTTTCGGATATCAATATGTAATTGTTCCAGCACCATTTGTTGATAAGACTTTTCTTTCACCAGTGAGTTATCTTTGCCCCATAGTGTCTTGATTACCTTAGCTTTATAATTAATCTTAAAATCAGTTAGTGTTAGTTCTTCAATTTTATGCGTTTTGCCTGCTTATACTTTTTATGTACAAGAATTTTACCCGTGGATCTAGAGCAGTGATTCTCTAATGCCACAATCCTTAAATACAGTTCCTCATGTTGTGGTGACCCCCAACCATAAAATTATTTTCATTGCTACTTCATAACTGTAATTTTTGCTACTGTTATGAATCGTAATATAAATATCTGATCTTAGGTGACCCTCTGGTCTAGAGTATTTAGGGCAAGAGTGCTAATTGTAATGAAGAATAACTTTTGTTTTGTGTACTGAGGCTTGTAACTATTCAGAGTCAGAAAGAGCATAGTTTTTTACCTCTTATTAGCTTTGTGACTCTGAACAAATCACTTGTCATCTCAGAGTCTCAGGTTCCTCAACAATAAGATCAGGGTGATCATATTTACTTTGCAGCATTGTTTTCAGGGTAAATTTGAAAATAGAAAAAATTGATACCATTTTTGCAAAATATACATTATATTTTTAAAAATGCAACAAAAGTATCTAGTGCCTAGTTATGTAAGGAAGATGAAATCAGAATGTCTTTGGCATTCTCATTTTTCTTCTTTTGTCTTCATTTTAAATTCTTGTGAGTGATTCTTATTTATTTTAAGGAGTTAGAGTTTTGAGTGTTAAACTTATTTGAACATTTTTAGATATAGAACAATATGCTAGTTTCCTCATATATACGTGTTACATTCAAATGGAGGAGTTAAAAATACCAGCAGAATGATGTTGAGTGTAATTGTGTGGTGGTGGGAGCACGTGGGGGCAGGGTTTCACTGTCACCTTTGAGGCATGGAAGACTCTGGCCAAAGAAAATCCAGCTCCATGAGACAATGCATGCATGAAGGATGAATAAGGATTATAAATCTAAATGTTTCTCTTACGATGACCTGGGGAAGACATTGATTCATCTCTGTTGTGTCTAAGTGAAGGCATTACTTGAAATTTCATTAAAAGTTGAAGTAAACAATATAGAAAAACTTCACACATTGTAAGAAAAAGACTAATAACTGGGGAGCACCCATAGCTCAGTGGTTAGGGCGCTGGCCACGTGCTCCAGGGTTGGTGGGTTCAAACATGGCTTGGGCCTGCTAAACAACAACAACAACAACAACAACAACAACATAAAAATAAATAGCCAGGTGTTGTGGCAGGTGCCTGTAATCCCAGCTACCAGGTAGGCTGAGGCAAGAGAATTGCTTGAGCCCAAGAGTTTGAGGTTGCTGTGAGCTATGACACCACAGCACTCTACTGAGGGTGATGAAATGAGACTCTTGTCTCAATAAAAAAAAAACAAAAACAAAAAAACTAATAACTGAATTATGGTCAAAGGTATATGTAGTCAGTTCACAGTTAAAGAAACTAGAACATACTATGTTGGGCACATCATATTGGCAGACAGTAGTAAGGCTGATAGCATCAAATATTCACAAGAACGTTGGTTAAAGGAACTAATATGTTGCTGGTGGAAGTGTAAATTTGTAAAACTACTTTTGAAAGCTATTTGGCAATACCTAATACAATTGAATATGTATAAATCCTAAGATTCAACACTTCCTTTTCTTGGTATCTGTTCTAGAGAAATTCTCACACATATGCATAGAGAGACGTGTGCAAAGATACACACTACAATACCGTTTGTAGTGGTGATGAATTGAAAACAACCTGGTATCTCTCCCTTTCTCTCTCTCTCATGCACACACTCACTCTTACTTCAAGTTATATTCTGAACCTAAAGGTATTTTTTTTTTAAACTTGAGTTCTAAAGCAGATATAGAAAATGTTAACATTTGGGGCATACATAGGACTGTTAACTTTCTGTACTTCTCTATATTTATATGATATTAAAAACTGAAAGTAAAACGTGGACATTTTTAAAAGAAGCATGACGTTTGTTTTCACTAATTTTCTTTCCTTCCTTCTTTGCAACCTCCTGTTAATCCCCCATCTTAACACCAAGCATCCTTACAATTTTGTGTCTTATTGGATTTAAATCTATAGGATGTCTCCTTTCCTCGCATGATTTAAAGTCTCTCTAAGGTACCTATTTTGTATTCAGAATTCCTTTAGACATCTCCTTGCCTCTAGTGATCTCTGTTCAATATCACAGTAAACTTCTTAGATTGCAGGTCTCAATTATTTCCCAGCTTCTTTGATTTCAGTTGGAGTTTAGATTGACAATCGGAACTTATTTATTTCATGGGATGTGTTCTTAATATTGCTCCACCTGCCTATCTTGGTATGTAAGATATTCATACACAGGGAGGAATGTTTGTTTTAGTATATGATAGATAACTTAGAATGCAGATTAGATCATGCACTTGTAGCTGCGCATTTCCAAAGCATGGAGCCAACCATTCTTAATCTTCAAAACAGAGACTTGGGGTGCACCCTCCGTCTGCCTGTCTACACTGTATTTTTAGCTGCTGGAAGGGCCTTTCTGCTCATGTCACACTCACTTTGCATGTACGCATTTCAAGTTCCCTATTTGCTTTCATCTGCTTCTTCTTTGGTAAACAGACAACTCAGAAACTTCCTCTGCCTGATCTCTCTGTGACATATCACAAATTTAGCTTAGACTCCCGCTGCCCTGTGTGTCTTTGGCTATTCATAGAAAGGGAGGGTTTACCTTCCTTCCTTCTGGAGAAACTTGAGTCTTCTTACTTCTCATGTGTCTGAATCTGTTTTCAAAGCCCTATTTGGAATTAGAGTTAGTAGGTGATGAAAGAAGATCTTCGTTTTTGTGATACTTGGATAATCTGCTAAACCATTTCCTGTATGTGTTAATCTTACTATGTTTGTTTTGGGGTTATTTTCCCCTTTTGTATTCATGGGTGTTGTAAAGACCTGTGAAACTATTCAACTGTTGGTCCACAGAGTCCTTTGGGCACAAGATGGATACAATGACACAGAGGTTTAGCTCATCCACAAGGCTTAGTGCTCCTCTGCTCTTGTCCCAATTCCTCTATTATAATTTTGATCCAGAAACTACCTCCAAGTCAGCAAGATAAAGGCTGGGCTCTGCAACTGACCTGAAGTCTGGTCTGGGGCTTCCAAAGTCTCCAAATAAGCTGGAACCAATGAGGCCTTTAGGGAATCTTGGACTAGATGTTATTTCTCAATTCAGAAGAGTTCTTTTTATCTCTTGTCACTGTAGACTTCCTGCCCAGGCCAGTTTAGAACTGGATGGGTTTGGGGAAAGTATTCACTAAGACATATCTTATTGCATTTGGTATTTTCTTATTTTTTAAATTTCAAATTAATAAGATGAGTACAGATGAGTAGGTTATATTGTTTGCATTTTTTAGGTAACATTTGGTATTTTTCACAGGTCATTCAACATCATAAACATCATGATCTGCCACTTCCACGTTGTTGTTTTTATTCTAATGTCCTAAATTTGGACACTGGTAATTGGACAGTAAGTTTCGTTAGGGTGAGAGGACTAGCTATTTTAAACTTTATATGCCTAAGACCTATCCCAATGTCTGGCATATAATAGATTCTTAATAAATGTCTGTCTAGAAAACAGGGCTGCATAGACAGTTGTAAAACCTATGTTGAAGTCACTGTATTTATTTCTTCGTTCTCCTGTCCTTCCTTTTTAACTCTTCCAGTCTTCATCTCTCTTAGGCCACAGTTTTAGGTGATTTCTAGCACCACATTTTGGTATTGTTTCCTATAATACTGCCTTCATATTTCCTCCCCCCCCAAATTTTATTTTTCAGAAGTAGTGGTTTTCCCCCACCTTTAAGCTTTGTGTCTCATGTCTTAGCTACTGTAAACATCCTGGCTGATTTCCATCTGATCCTTCTATTATCTTAAGTTCTCACTGGTGGTTATGTCTGCTGATCTTGCTTATGGTGTAGTTTCCACATGAGTGTGGTGGCTTAGGCTTGTGAGTCCATTTTCTATGGAGACATTATCTGTGAGTATCCCAGGTTGTCTGGATTGAGGACATATTTCTCCAGTTGGGTTTTATTTCCATTTCTAGGCACCCAAGAGGAATCATTGCTCTAGAATTAGCTTTTATGGCTATTTTCAACTTGGAAGTTCTTGGCCTGAATAGATTATTATGAATTTGAAATCCCCAGCCACAAGAGGGCAGACTCTAGGGGTGCAAGTGCTCAGGGGAGACATTTTTATTCCCCCACCAAGAGCCTGGGACAAGGCATCTGTTTGCTGTCTGCCTATGTGAGTTTTTGGCTTTTTTTTTTTTGAGACAGATTCGTAAACTATGTTGCCTTGGGTAGAGTGCTGTGGCGTCACAGCTCCCAGCAACCTCAAACTCTTGGGTGTAAGCAATTCTCTTGCCTTAGCCTCCCAAGTAGCTGAGACTACAAGCACCTGCCACAACGCCCAGCTGTTTTTTGTTGTGGTTGTCATTGTTGTTTAGCTGAACTAGGCAGGGTTCGAACCTGCCAGCCAGTATACGTGGCTGGCGCCGAGCTGTATTTGGCTTTTTTTTTAAAGCCCACAATTTCACTTTAGGAGTCTTTCTTTAAGACCACTTCAAGGGTCTTTCTTTGTATGAAGGTTTCAATTCCAGTTCTCTTTGTCACCTCCCATCCTCTAGCAAGTGGTATGTCCTAAGCCCCTGGTGTGTTGACATGTAATTGACTTGTAAGTAGAAGCCCGTGTGTTTCCAGCTTCGGCTGTGGACTCTCCATTTCCAGCCCCTTTCTATTTACTTTCTTAGAAGCTCATTCAAGAGGATGTTTACTGTATGTTTGTCACATCCCCCCCAGGATTTCTTAGGAATTAGTGTGGAAACACTAACTTTTAAGATGATATTCTATAATTACTAGGTAGATTTGTTTCTTCTTCTAGACACTCCAAGGATGTAATTTTTACTGATATTCTCACATGATTTTCTTTCCTCCAGAGTTGTCACTCTTCTACCGTCGCATCTCCTACTCTGTTGGTTTAGCTTATGGCAAAGGACAGTGGCTTTTACTAAGGCAGAGAACAGACTGCAACCTCCAGGCTGATTTCACTGAATTGAGCATATCGATTACTGTGGGTTTGTCATTCACCCTTTAACTTGCTTCTTAATTTAACTTGTACATGGTTTTGCCTCTTTGGAGAACTAAAGGAAGAGGACTGCTGTCTGAATACAGGTCTTCTCTTCTGTTACCTTCTGTACCATGTCACCGAAGGAGAGTATCAATGGGCATAGTTGTCCTGGAAACTACCAGAAACCTTTAAATACATACTTACAGGAACACTGGGATTTATAATCAAGAATTTTTATAATATGATCTCATAGAACACACCCTTCTTATATTATAGACACTTTGGATTGAACAAGCTGAATCAGCAAAGAGAACCATGTAATAACAGGCAACCAGATTTGCAAGGCAGGGAAGGATATTGGAGTTTTCTGGGTTTTTTTATTTGAAGCCAAGGTCTTAACTAGAGCATGGACTTTGCTTCAGGTCAAATGAAGTCATAATTCAGGCTGGAATAGTCCTTACTTAAATCACTTAGGCGAGGTTTAATTTATTGAACTAAATCCTGGAACTAATTCAATTTCCATATGAACATATAATTACATAATTTTTTATTGAAAATCCCAAGGGAAATTTTTAAGTAGACCTAGTGAAAATTTAAAGGTAATACGAGGCTAAAATAGAAAATGTCTGTAGGGATATCAATAGAAGAAATAGAGATATAGAACATTTGCGAAAGTCTGATCTCAGTTTTTTGAATAGTTCACTGCACAAATTAGTACCCTTGATTCTCAAATAAGCAAACATGTTTTCAAACATTGAATCTTTATTTTTAAAGATAGGGTGATGTAGCTATAACAGAGCTGATCATGGTTGTATGTCCTACTGAATTTTCCAAGGCATGCCATTATTTCATAGCTGCATGACTTCATTTTCCACTTGTCCACGGTAATTGCCTACAGCCATACACAGACAATATAAAGTTTCCAGCTAATACAAACGGCTCTTTTTATCCACTTAATGTTATTTCATCACTTCATAAAACCCATTTACCAGACCTAACAAATAGAGTGGTTTAAAGATCAATTCTTGTTATGTCCCCTGCCTGCCATCTGTCTTATCTTTTAGTAAGTTATGAAATGCCTAAAAGCAGTAGTGTAAATGAGTCAGAGAAAGAGCAGAGGGCCTGCATCATCAGAAAATAGAATAACGTCCTGGGGCTAATGAAGGGTTGTTAGGTCAATTGTATAATCAAGATAATAGGAATGAAGAGTAAAATCAATAGTGAATCCAAGAATCTCGAAACTAACATCCAGGCTAGTTTTTGGAAAAACCTTAAAGACAGCATACAGGCTTTGGTCACCATTGCTAAGAGTAGTCAACGGGAGTTTGTGGAAGAGTTCACACACACAGAGTAGTTCCGTTCAGCCAATTATGCTGAGCACTAGTATGTTGATACTATGGGAAAGGGGAGAAAGAGTTGTTCTTCACCCAAGGGACTTTTCAGTCTTGGAGAGAAAATATCACACAGCCATCTATGCTGGGGACAGTGATAGATATGCATGGATCACAGCTGTGTGCACTTGCTTCCTGCTTGCTGAGGGCTTTACTTGTTTACATTATCTTGGTTTCTCTTATCAGTCCTCTAAAGTAGATATTATTAGCTCCAACTTATAGATTAGGAAGCAATATTTTCTCCCTTGCATATTACTATGCTGCCTCATAGCAAAGCATATTAAATGCCTTGCCAAGGACACAGATTGGAGTCTGACAGGTGAAGGTCCTATCTTGGCTCTGCTTATACATCTGTGAGGTCTGGAGGAAATTTCTTAATTTATTTGCCCCGATCTTCTATTGTCAAATATAAAACAAAGATGGTAATGTCTACCTCATCTCTTAGCTTAAATGTCAACATCTGGCTGCTTTTATTATGATCGCCCCTGTTAAATCCCATACCCTGTTTTAATTTTGACATAGCCTGTATCATCATTTGAAATGATTTGTGTGTCATTTACTTATTTGACTGTTGTCAGCCTCCTGCCTGAATGGGAGTGAGGGCTAGGGCCTGCTGTAGTCTCAGAATTAGGTTCCTGGCGCAGAGTAGGCATTCAGTAAGGATTACATGAATAAGCGAATGAGCAATAGTCTAGGCAATAGTTAATGAAGACAAAGGAGAAATGACTGTACTTATGTTTAATGTCCTTGTGAACCATTCCACTTTGTTCTCTTAGAAAGAAAATAAATGACTGAAAGCTTTGAACTGTGTTGCTAAGACAGGTTAAAGGGGTTTGAACATTATTTTTATTTTATTTTATTATCATACTAAAGGTTTAAAAAGTACTGTAAATTGAAATTGATCATCCAGTGCATAATGGTCCATCCTTGGCTGAGCGGGGCTTTAGTAAAAGGATCAGGTAGGCAAATACTCGCTCTGCAGTGTGACTGGAGGGTATATGGAGAGGAAATGTATAACTGGAACTCAGCTGAGTAGGTGTTTGGCCTTTGTGCTCTTCCACAAGCATCGACCTTGGAGTGAGTGTTACCTCTTTTTATGTATGTCTATAAAAGCCACCTCCAGTCGCCACTGACCTGTTGTATATCTTTGACATTGTTTGTTTTAGGATTCTGAGAAACGAACCCCGCTTCATGTGGCCGCATTTCTGGGAGATGCAGAGATCATTGAACTCCTGATTCTGTCAGGTAAATAACTACTGTACTCAAAAACAGTTACAAATGAAAGTTTAAATGACCAGTTTACTAGATTGACTACTAAGATGAACTCTAACAAAATTCTTTATGGTGTTTATGGAAGTTTACCTGATGAGTGATTTTATCTGTGCATGAAGGGCAATGTAAGAAGTTGTTCTTATTGGAAAATGGTTTCTTCAGTAAGATTTTTAGATTGCTTTGAAAGTCTGGTTCCTGGCTGTCTGGTCAGGTCCAGCATTGTTGACAAATTCAGTATATTTAGATATCTTTTGATTTTTTTTAATTATAGAAGAATAAAAGGAAAGGAAAGAAAATTAGTTTAAAGTCTACATGAACATACATCCCCCACACTACATACAAGGTGTGTATGCATATATATACTTTATAGATATTCGCACATAAATACACTATATGTATATACTGTATAGTGTGTATACCTTATGGATGCCATATACTCATACATTACATATGTGCCATATATACCATATTATCCATTAAGTATGTATACCCAGTGATTGTGTATATTTACACATATTTAAATTGGGCTGCAAAACAATACAGTGTTTTGCTGCGAATCCTTGACTGAATATGTGTTAACAATATAAAGACGTGGATGGCAAGGAACCACATCAATTTCTGGATAGTGGTTACCTCTGAGTAGGCAGGTTGAGTGAGGAATATCTTCAGGGAAGGGCATAAAAGGAACTACTACAACTTTTAAAATATTATATGTTATTATATTATATGTTTAAAAATTAGAAGGAAATTTGGCAAACTTGTTAAATCTGGCTTGCGTGTACACTGGTGTTTGTGATACTATTCTTCTTATTTTTCTATGTATTTTAAATATTTTGTCAGACTTAAAAATGCCAATGCTTGTATTTTTGGAAGCAAGTATGCTCAGTACATCCCACCAAACAGGTTTCCAGAAGCTTTCTGCACCTTCTCCCTTGAGTGTGTGCTAGACAAACCCTGAAATGAATCTGAACCTGCGGTTCACGGCAGATCGTCTGTGGACAGGTTCTTTTTCTTCCTCTTCCTTTCTGTTTTGGGAGATTAAAATCCAGAGGAAATGCCTCTGCCCATGGACTAGGCAAAAGGTTTATAATAAGGTTTTGTCTTTGTTTGCAGTAGTAAAGGGAAACTGTAGAATTCCAAAAGCAGCTGTGCAAAGGTAGGAGCTGTTATGCGCATTCAAGCAGATGTGAAAAACGTGGTGGGAAAGAAAGAGGGACTGTGCTGTGACACCAGGAAGATTCACACTGCCCTTATTTTTGTTGTGTTCATGTTCTTGAGGTGGGTTTCCCCAGGAAACAAGTATTCTGTACCTCCAAACCTGCGTGCCCTGTGCTCCTGACAGGAGCTAACACGTGGAGGTTAGATTTCACGGGCATTCTTTGCACTCCTGAGAACAGGCCTTTCTTCCTTCTAACAAATCTAAAGACATTCCAGGCTGTGTTCCAAATAAACATGTTTTGTTTGGTGTTGGCATAGACTATGGCTAAGAGCCAGAACACACCTGGCCAGTTGCCCTGGCAGTTGGAATTTGGCCCATGGAAAATTGTAGGCAGAATCAGTGAAGGTATAATAAAGAGTTTTGTGTTACCAGAATCCAGCTAGCTACCTAGCTTTCTTAAATAAATAAATAAATAAATAAATAAAAATAAATAAATATTTTTTTCGTTTTCCCCCCTCCCCCAAATAAATGAAATTTTTAAAAGAAAGAATTCTGTGATGTGATACCTAATGCTTCCAACCAGCCATACCCACTACTCAAATGTTCTATTAATATCTCAGAGTCTCAGAGGAATGTTTGTTTCACGAATGTGCAAAGTCAAAACTTTGTCTTTAATTCCAACTTTACGGTGTTCTTTCTACATCTGAAAGTGAAGGTTTTTATTTTGTAGCATGAAGTTGACCCTGTTTTGGGTGTGTGTGGCATTTCGGGCCAGTGATTGTTTGAGAAACTTGGCTTCATATCACCTTCATGAGGGCACAGAATCCACCAGTTTCCCTTTAACTCTGGCCGAGTGAGTAGAGTGTGTGAACTATGGCACATATCTTGATCTCTACACCTGTTTGGTCTTGGAATTACTGAGATGTTAATCTCTTTAGTGTCATTTTGGTTCAACTTGTTATGGAATTTTCCCTTCTTCTTCCCATCAAATTAGGAAGACTTAAGGCATGGGGGAACATTGGAAAACCTTTAAAAAATTTTTTTCTTTTGGGGGGGCACTTTTATTCAACTACGGAAGTGGAGGCAAACTCTTAGAATTCACATGGCTTTTATTTTCCTTGATAGGTCCTTTATTCAGTTCATATATTATATTCCTAGTGTTGCAAGAACATGATGATTTCATATCTGAGTTTGCATCTGGCAGCTGACCCTTTCGGGAATCCAACCAAACTGTTTTCCAGTTTAATAATGAATGAGGTGCTAATGAATCCCATGTTGGACAAATAATTTGGCCTTGCCAGAACAATGCATTACAGCTGCATTCTCCATTGTTGTATTAACTTAGAGAGCATGGTGTAACCCAAGTCTGCTAAATTCCTGCTGACATCTCCTGTTAGCCAGGCCGATGGAATCCTGAATGCCTCTCTGCAGACAGGGAGGACAAGGTCTTGGGGGAAGAATTCAGGCCTTGCAAATTTTATCTTCTCATAACTGCTAGTTCTCATTCTGGCTTTGTTTCCCTCCAGCTTCTGTTTAGGAACTGGCTGAGTTTGGATTAAAGCAAAGAGAAGGTCAGTTGTGTCAGTGAGATCCAATCAGTAGCTAAGATTTAAGAGACTAAGGTTGAGAGGCAGGAGGCAGATCGCATAGAAAATTGACCACAGTAGGAATACCCTATCCGGAAAACTGTTGAGGGTGAGCAAGGATTATAGGGTCATGGGTTGAAGGAAGAAATACTCCTTATCACCCTCTGATAAGGAGTATTTGTGAGGTATAATTAGTAAATAATATTTTTCAGAGTTTGTGCCACCAAACAAGTGGTAGTCCTTCAAAATAAATTGTGATTTTTCAAAATGAACTTACCACTGCCAATGCAAATTGTCTCCAGAGCTGGTGATGTATCATTCTTTCACTTCCCCTTTTCATAGTGAATATTCATCCTTTGAGGATGGATTTAATATTTTTTATGTGGTGAAATACGGGCGATTAAGCAAGGCATTACTGATTTTGGCTCATGAATTATAAAGTAATGATCTGTTTTCTGGTGAATGTGTAAACTGCCCTAAAGGCAATCCAAGGGGAGTCTTCAACCGTTTTGAACACTTGCCACATACATGGAATCATCACACACCCTTCCAAGGTAACTGCTTTGAAGAACAGCACTCCTGTGCAGTAATAAGATTTGGTTTGTTAAAAAAAAATACTCAGTAGGAGGCTGATCTCATTTATTATAATCTTATTTCATATGATCTTTCTTTTATGCTTATTTCAACAATTAAAAGCTGAAGTTTGAATAAATCAGCCCTAAAAATCTATTACTGTCTTTGACCTATAAGTTTTTCAGTCACTCTGTCCCTTTTATCACATTACTTCTTTTTCTCATTGTTCTGCTTTTTCCTGTTGGACAAGGTTAAGGGAACAGAAATAGTGCCTCTGGAAAAGGTGCTCAGAGCTCCCTTTACTCCTGGTGTCTGTGAAAATAAAATGAACAGGTAATAGGGAGAAAGGTGAAGAGTATTCTTAATGTGTCACTAGAGTTTGGGCCCGATACTCTTGGTTAGGCTTTTGTTTCTGAAGAATTGGTAGAGCGTAGGCGAGGGCTTATTTTCACATTTAAACTTTAAAATGTCCTTGGGTAAAAGAGCATTTGCCTTGAAATCATTAGATGTGCACACCGTGTCCTTGGGCACCTGACAGGCAGGTAAATAACATGAGGCTTCTTTAGAAAAATCAGCTATAAATATTCAATTCAGGGCCAGAACCATCTGACATCTCCCTTTGACATGTAAACAAGATCTGGGAAGTGTTCAGAGGAAGAGGCTAAGGAAGCCAGCCGCAGGAGATGACACTGATGAAATACTTCTTGCATCTCCATTCAGATAACTCTGCTTTGTCAGAATAACTTGTTAGAGGGGAGAGGAAGTTTTCCTGGCAGCTGCCTATTCAACCTCCTTGAGAAGGAGGGAAGGATTTAACGGTCACAGAAAAAAGCCATTTCCTAGATTTCTAATGATGTTTACATTTCTCAAGTGACTCTGAAGCTACTGAGACGATCCTGGTGTAGTTATCTGCCAGCTGTGTATTGCTCTACGCTACCCAGCACACATGAGGGTCATTTTGTCCTTGAAAGAGTTTTTATATCAAAAGCCACATTCTGATCTACATAGAGCTAAACATTTTCTAATATAGTACATAAATAATACTAGTAATAATAATACATGTGAATAAATATAAATAAGGAGAATTAGTAGAAAAATGGGGGATATAGGCAAAAGTATGAACAAGTCATTCTCAGAAAATGAATTACAAATGGCCAGCAAATAAACCTATTAGAAGATGCTCACCTTCATTATTAAACTACAAAATACAAAAATGAGATGTCATTGTTTCCGTTCAGATTTGCCATATTTATTTTAAAATAGCTTTACTGGGGGTATAATTGATATACAATAATATACTGCACCTGGTTAATGTAGACAATTTGATGAATTTGGATAGATACATACACCCATGAAACAGTAACATCACCTCTAGAAGTTTATGTCCCTTTTTTTTTTTTTTTGGGCATTTTGGGTTTGTATGTATGTGTGTGTGTGTGTGTGTGTGTGTAGAACACCTAATATGAGGTCTAGCCTCTTAAAAAATTGTTAAGTGCCTGATGCAGTGTTACTGACTCAGATCTGGAGACTAAGCAATCTCATACCCTGTGAGTGTGCAAACTGGCACACTTTAGAGGGTGGAAAGTACCCATTGAGACCAAAAGCGTGCATTACCTATGACTCATGACATCCATTTTTTATTATTTATCCCAGACAAATATTTGCATAAAAAGTCATTTTTTGGATGTTTATTGTTTGAACATTGATGATGAGATATCAGAAATAACTGAAATACTCATTAGTGGAGGGAATGTCTTAAAAATATGGTGTATCTATGTGGGAATACATGTAGCCATTAAAAGGAATGAACTCATCTAGAAGTGTCAACATAGATAGGTTTAGAAAGTATATTGTTGGCCAGGCACAGTGGGTCATGTCTGTAATCCTATCACTTTGGGAAGCCAAAGCAGGAAGATCACTTGAGGTTAGGAGTTCAAGACCAGCCTGAGTAAGAGTGAGACCCCATCCTTACAAAAAAATAGAAAAAAATTAGCTGGGCATGATGGCATGAGCCTGTAGTACCCGCTCCTTGGGAGGCTGAGGCAGAAAGATTGCTTGAGCCCAGGAATTCAAGGCTTCAGTAAGCTATGATGACACCTGTTCCAGGCAACAGAGCAAGACCCGGTGTTCATAAAAAAGAAAATGTATATTGTTGAGGACAAGGAAATTCAGAATGTTAGTACACTATAATAAAATTTATGTAAATATATATTTATTATATTTTTTTAGAAATAATTATGTAATATTTTAAATACACACACACAAATGTTATACTGACGACCCAGTTTAATTCTCTAGGGTTTCTTTGGATGCACATACTTTCACATGAAGGCATAAAAGCAACTAGATGCATCTGTATCAAACTTAGAGCAGTGGTTAACTTCATGGAGTGGGAGAGTCCAGAATTGGAGGAGATACTGGAACAGACTTTAGCTACATTGGTAACAATCCATTGTTTAAAAGAAGAATACATTCATGTATTCCTTGTATGACCAAAACATGAAGTAAAACAGGTTTATTGCTGTTCATTTATTTTGACAGATAAATTTGCATAGCTTCAATCCACATCAGTTCAGTTGAAGAGTTATTGCTGTAAGTTACTTTCAACCAGTAGCATCTTTCAAATAGCAACTATTAGTTTTGGTCTCCCCTGTGCTTAAACTATGACAGTGGCACATGCTTCCTAGTCTCTATTCCTCAGTCCCTGACTATGCTCCAATAAGGGTTGGCAAATTATTTTATAGGCAGTGATCTCTGAGCTTTTGTGGTATATCTTCTAGACTATTCAATGTTTTTACAAAAATGGGATTGTTCTATAAGTAATATTTGAGAATTTACATTTTTCACATAGCAATAGCTTGTGAATAGTTGTCCAGTCATTAAGCATTCTTTTTTTTTTTGAGACAGAGTCTCATGATGTTGCCCTAGAATGTGGTGACATCACAGCTCACAGCAACCTCAGACACTTGAGCCTAAGTGATTCTCTTGCCTTAGCCTCCCAAGTAGCTGGGACTACAGGCGTCCGCCACAATGCCCGGCTATTTTTTTGAGGTTGCTGTTGTTATAGTTGTCATTGTTATTTAGCTGGTCTGGGCTGGATTCAAATCCGCCAGCCTCAGTGTATATGGCAGCGCCCTACCCACTGAACTATGGGCACCACCTTATTAAGTATTCTTATAAAACATCTTGGCTACATTGTACGGCTGCTATACAGTAAATTATTTAACTAACTCTTCTTTGTCTAACAACAAAGTTGTTTTTGGTATTCACCCAAAGTTATTTTCCCTTAAATACATGTTATAGAGCATCAGAACGCACACATGAAAGACAGAAGTGGATTGCCTGTATAACAGAGAGTGAGGGTGAGGAGAGTAGGGAAAGGGGGAAGGAAAAGAAGGAAAGCAGGATCGAAGGTCAGATTGGGATGTGCAGTGGCCAAAGCAGGTGGCCATAGGTCTGGGCGTGGACCACACGAATCACATGCACCTGCCCTCTTTGGTATCCTGGTGGTCTGGCTGGTGAGGGAGCTCCAGGATGAGATGCTTAGGACCAAAATGTGGTGATAAAATGGCAGTTAGAGAGACAGCGAAAGCTTCCCTAAGATTCTAGAGCTCTTTCCCCTATGGGACTGCACGGACATCAGGGGTCCTGACTTTCCCCACGTGAGCTTGCTTTGCCTCCATTCTAGGCTGGATCACTGTAGTGACTGAGGAAAGAGGAAGGCATGAGAAAATAACCACAGTAAGACCAGCAAGGAACTCATCGTTCACAAAAACTTATTTTTTTTTTCCAATTCCGACTGTACAACTAAGGTCATTTACAGATCCAAGGGCAGTCTCTATCCCCTTACTCTCACCTGGGGTTCACCCCTTACTCTCATCTGGGGTTCAGGTAGGAGAATCCTGGAAGACACTGGGCTGAGCCACTTTATATGGAAAGAATGAGGAATATTGTTATTCTTCAAAGGCCACTAACCCAGAAGAAAAATAGTATAAAAAAAATCAACTTAGCCCTTCCTCCACCTCCACTCTGTTATTTTTATTAAGAAACACAAAACCTCAAATGCATTAGCTTTCTTAAAAATATTTTGTTAGAAAAGATTTCAAGTATTCAGAAAACTATAGAGAACAATAATACAGGCAGCCATATACCTTCGTTCAAGTTCTAAGAAATCTTACATTTTTGTCGCATTTGCATTATATATTTTTTTTCAGTTTTTTTTAAATTAAATCATTGCTATGTACATTAATGCAGTCATGGGGTACATTGTGCTGGTTTTATATACAATTTGAAATATTTTCATCAAACTGGTTAACATAGCCTTCACGGCATTTTCTTAGTTATTGTGTTAAGACATTTATATTCTACATTTAGTAAGTTTCACATTATATCTTTTTTTTTAAAGCAAATAAAACATTGAAGACACAGTCGCAGCCCTTTGGGGACTCTGACTTCAGCCCTTTTCACACTGTTCCCTCCCTGGAGGCAACCACTGTCCAGAATTTACATCTATTCTCTTTAGCTATATTTTTTACTTTTATTTCATAAATATGCCTTCAGAAACAACATACAGAAATATAACTGGTATTATGCCAGAGCTATAATTCTGCAACTTGATTTTTTGTTTGTTTGCCTGGGCTGTTCGAACCTGCGACTTGATTTGTTCATTCAGTGTCATGACTTTGAAGTACATCTGTTTATATACAGAACTTCCGTCTTCTGTTTATTTCTTTGACAGCGTGTAGAATTCCATTGTACAATGATACCATGACCTATTTATCCATTTTCCTCTTAATCAACATTTAGGATTCCAATTTCTTCTTGTTACAAATATGATGTGGTGAACATCCTTACACATGTGTGAGTTTCTCTAGGGTATGTGATTGGGTGGAGTTGCTAGGTGGCCGGGCATGCTTGTTGGTGGGGCACACATAATGATGGTAGGGCACCCGTGCCCTCAATTTTGCTAGGTAGTGTGACATTGTTTCCCAAAGAGGGTGGACCAATTCATTCTTCTACCAGCTATATCTTAAGTCTTCCTGTTGTTAACTCTTGGCATTGCCACACTTTATCGTTTTCATCCATTTGATGGGTGTGGAATTACCGGTATGCTAATGTTGCTTTTCTCCCTGATGAATTATGAGAAGTATCTTTCCATATGTGTTTTACCATTCAGGTTTCATCTTGCACTTAAACTTTTAAAATTTCCCCAAAATTTAAAGCATAAAATTTACTCTGCCAAGTACTATGAAATGATAAATGTGAATCCAGCCTTCCTGGACAGCATGAAATCTGAATGGTGTTTGTGACATGAGGGCCAAAGAAACAGGTCCCAAATAAGTATTAAATGTGCATTGGGATGACCAGAGAGAGATGTGGTATGAACACAGTGCGGTCAGATTTACCACACAATGTGGTTGTATGTATTTTTGACCCAAGAAAAGTCCTGACAACTAGGTGGGTAATTTTAGAAGGGTTTAGTGGCTTCCAGAATGTTAGAAGAGGAAGTACAGGACTTGAGGGGATTAGTGCTGTTTGTTTCTAAACCAGAAAGTTGGGCTGTGTGACCGTCACCTGGCACGCTGTTGGAACAAGGGTGTAAGAGAGGAAATATAAAATTCATTTGTGGTAGTGGCAATTTTCTTGTAAAATTTGCCAGTTTTGCTGTTCTTAATCACTTGGGTTTCCTTCTCCCCAGCATTGTCTAGCACTTGAGTCTCCCTTGCTCTTTTTTTTAGAGACAGAGTCTTACTTTGTTGCCCTTGGTAGAGTGCTGTGGTGTCACAGCTCATGGCAACCTCCAGCTCCTAGGCTTAGGTGATTCTCTTGCCTCAGCCTCCCAAGTAGCAGTCTCTCTTGCTCTTTAAAAGATACATTTTGTCCAGTCTCTAGGTGGTGATGGTTCTTTGTGTTCTTCAATCTCTATGTTTGGCTTCGCTTCCTTTAGAGGGTAAGGATCATGCCTTTCACTGCCCTTGAACATTTGAGTCAGAGATTTAGAGGTGAATGAGACGTTAGAGATAATTTGGAAATAAGAACTCCTAATATTTTTTTCTGGTGCTTTGAAATTGATAAAGCACCTTCATATTCATTTTGTTCTCCCACGCACCCAGTGAGGTGGGTCTGGGAAGTGTTGTTGTTGTTGTTGTTTAGCCTCATTTTATGAATTAGTGGCACTTGGTTATTGGGCCAGAAGGAGCTGAAGTCAGAACTCAAATCTGGATCTTCTGCCCGTGAATCCCACTCAACTTCCCTGACTGCATTCATGTTATACCAGAGCATTTAGCCCGTAGCTTCCTGCTACTGGAGCTGGAGATGCCTGCTGCCTTTGCACACTTACACTGACTTATTATAATCTACTATTTTTCTTTTCCTTTTTGTAAATTACCTTTTTTGAGACAGAATGTCACTCTGTTATCTTGGGGTTGAGTGCCATGGCTTCATCATTGCTCAAGCAACCTCAGGCTCTTAGCCCCAAACTACCCTCCTGCTTCAGCTTTCTGAGTAGCTGGGACTTCAGGTGCCCACCACAATGTCCAGCTAATTTTTCTATTTTTAGTAGAGATGGAGTCTTGCTCTTGCTCAGGCTGGTCTCAGACTCCTGAGCTGAAGCAATCCACCTGCCTCGTCCTCCCAGAGGCCTAGCATTGCAGGCTTGAGCCACCATGCCTAGCCTTACTATGATCTTTATTGAGGTAAGAGGCTTGAGCCGTTTCAGGCAAGTTGGAGTTAGTAGAATTAGGATTAAAATTTTTAACCTTAGTAAATTAAGCAACAGTTCATTAGTGGCTCTCAACTGTGGTTCCTGAGGAAGTTTAAAAAAATACTCATCCTGATCCCATCTCAAACCAATGAAATCAGAATGGTGGCTGAAGAGGAATCATTCTGTCTCTTTGTTTTATGGATTCCATTTTTTTTGAGACAGAGCCTCAAGGTGTTGCACTGGGTAGAGTGCCACAACATCACAGCTCACAGCAATCTCCAACTCCTGGACTCAAGCAAGTCTCCTACCTCTGCCTCCCAAGTAGCTGGAACTACAGGCAACTGCCACAATGCCTGGCTATTTTTTGGTTGCAGCCGTCATTGTTGTTTGGCAGGCCCAGGCTGGATTGGAACCCACCAGCTCAGGTGTATGTGGCTGGCACCTTAGCTGCTTGAGCCACAGGTGCCGAGCCTCCATTCTTGTTTTTTATGTTTAATGCTGTTGCATTTGTTCTTCAGTTAAAGAAAAAAATAGTGTTAAGTTCTATGATTTGTTATTTCTTTTTAGCCAGTGCCTTGAACTAAACTTCTAGCTCTCTCATACCCATGACTGTCTACTGCCTTTTTTTTTTAAAGGTTTTTATTGTTCAGCTGTTGACTGGCTTTGACCTCACAGAAATTACTCAGCCTATGCTTCCACCCGACTCCCTTTCTCGGTACTTACCCTTGAGGTGCTCCTGCCTTACTTTCCAATTTTTCCTTCCAAATCCAAGGATTGTCCTTCCACTCTTCATCCTCATGAGCTTCATTCCTCCTTGTCCTGTGGCTAAAATAGGCTTCTGTACTTGGCATTTATAAGGAGAGCATACATACTGTACTTTCCCCTGTTCCCTTTTTATAGCCCTTTTATAAACATTCCATCTCTGACTAGAAGACTGATCAAAACTCTGAACTCCCCAAAGGAAGCTTGTGTTGGGTGTCTTAGCTGTTTAGGTGCAGACTTGGCAGGCCTGGGCTTGGGACGGCAGATTGGGAAGGTGTCATGGAAGGACATCGTACCTGCCTCCTATGAATCCACTCACGGGGAGGTCTGCTCCATGGTGCAGATGTGGCTTTGTGGAGTTGAGCGTGAGGCAGTCTCTGAGTGGGAGCTGGTTTGGGCTCATATTTGAGCCCATGTGCCTACCCTAGTTTGAGAAGGCCATGAGCAATTTACACAGGCTTCCTATCTTGTCTATCTAAAAGCATCTTCCTTGGGAGATATCTGGTTAGCCTTAGAGAAATAACTAGAATTTTTAGTTAAAGCAGATTTAAGCTGGTCACCTAAGCCAAGATTAAATCTTGTCAGAACACGACTAATGCAAATAAAAGAAAAGCTAGTGGCTATATTTGGCAAATGGGAAATATACAGCATTTGACTTACTATCACCAAAAGTCCCTTAACTCCACTATGTCTCTAACTTGTACTGTTTGGTTCCAGGGGCTCGTGTGAATGCCAAGGACAACATGTGGCTGACCCCACTGCACCGGGCTGTTGCTTCCAGAAGTGAAGTGAGTGATTATCTTATTTGATCTAATACCTAGTGTCCCTAGAAAATGGATTCTTCCCAGTGAATTTAAGGATCCCTAGTAGTGAGCAAAGGATGTTTACCACTAATGTAAGAGGGTTACCAACCCAAACAGCTGTTTATGAGAGCACATCCTGCATGCCACACATGGTGTTGGGGCACGTCTGGGGTAGTTCAAAATGGATACTATGATTCTTGGCTTCGGCATGCTGTCTAGAAGGGAGGTAAACCAGAAGGAGATCAGTATGAATTCATAATTAAATTAGAGGAGGAAGCAACTAACTGCCTGCTTGAATAGAGGAAGGCTTCCAAGAACAGGTGTCAGCTGAGATGATCTGTAAAGGATGAGGAGAGACTTAGCAGGTCAAGAGGAGAGAGGCTGAGCAGGGCACTAAACCTGTCAGAGGACAAGAATCATGGAAGTGAATGAATGAAGGGCTTAGATGTAACTGGAACTCAGGGTGAATGGAAGGTAAGTCAGATAGTAGAGGCTGGGACAGGTGGCAGAGAGCCTAGTGTTCCTCTGAGTCATGGAGAATGATCACAGCAGAGGACTGGTGTGCTCCACTCCATGTTTCAGAAAGACCACTGTGGTAGAAGTATGGAAATGGGCTGGAGGGAGTGGGATTGCAGGTAGGGGTGCCTGTATGGAGTTAGCAGAGGCCTGAAGTAGCTGGGATAAGGGCACAGAGAGTAATTGATGATTTGAGACCTAATTAGAGGTAAACCCAGCAGGTTGTGGCACTTGTACAACCCCCATGAGAGCAGGAATCTGTGGTTTGTTCCTTGATGTATCCCAACTCTGTACATTCTAGATGTTCAAGATGTAATTCCTTGTCAAATGCTGGAAATTCAGGAAAATGCACTATGGGAGGCTGAGGCAGGTGGATTGCTTGAGCTTATGAGTTTGAAACCAGCCTGGGCAAGAGGGAGACTCCGTCTCTAAAATTAGCCAGGTGTTGTGGCAGGCGCCTATAGTCTCAGCTGCTTGGGAGGCTGAGGCAAAAGGATCACTTGAGCCCAAGAGTCTGAGGTTGCTGTGAGTTATGACATCACACCACTCTACCAAGGGTGACAAAGTGAGAGTTTGTCTCAAAAAAAAAAAAAAAGGAAAATCAGACAAATATATCATCTATTATTATGTATACAGGCCTAGAGCTCAGGCACAGGGAGGATGGTCACAGAAACCATGGAAAATGCATCACCTGGTGCAGAGGAAGTACAAAGGATAAGAAGAGAAGACCACTGTGGGGTTGAAGGTGGCTGGGAAGCCTAATGAATGTCAACCTTGAGGCCTGGGCAGAGAAGATGCCCACCATGCAGGGATATGAGAGATGCTAACCGTGGATGCACTTGGTGTTGGATGAATAGCCTTCATAGCCAAGATGACCAAGTGCAGCTTCTCCTCTGGCACTGAACAGGGTGGTATTCTTCAGGTCAGCGGAGGAGCAAAAGATGTTTTTGAGAATGAATATAACAAAGTCACAGGTGTCTTATGGCTGACATCAATGTCAGCTTTTCCTCCTTGGCAACTATCTTGAAATTTCAAAATATACTTGGCAGGTGACAGCTTAGTACTCATAGTCTTCCTTGCTGTTCTTTGTGATTTGAATGGTTTGTAAAAGGAGTTAGATGTATTCTCTTTCCAAATTGCCTGCATGGAATGAGGGAGGTAAATGATTGTCAACTGCCTAACTCAGTTCCTGGGGAATTCAGAATCTTCTTACAGTCTTACATTTTATTTCTATCTTATTTGGGAAAACAGGTGCAGTGGGCTGCCTGAGTTGATACAACTAGCTTCATTAGACTGGCTCCTTCATTGGGAAGCATTTCCTGGGAGCGTTTCTTTTTAAGACTATTTGTACTTGCTGATGGAGTATCAAAGAAAACTAAGACCCAAGGTCCCTGCCCTTAGGAAATGAAAGAGAAAGGCACAAAAACAGATTACTCAGCAGTCTATTACCTATCCCAAGTATTTCCCACCTTTGTTAGTTCAACTAGTTGCAAAAGCTTCAATCCTCAAAACACCCATTTTCCATCAACCTTCTTTAGTGAATCCAGTCAACCCAAAGATGAGAAAGACATTTGTTGCTTCTCCAAGTAACCAGCTCCCTCTGCAGGTTGCTGGGGGGGAAAATCCCTTGCAAGTCTTTTGCCAGACAAGAATTAAATGCAAATAAACCCTGAATTTTGTAGATAATCAGGAACATGTATAAGTTCACAATCAGAATATCTTTACATTAATAAATCATAGCAAGTTGAGAAGTCTCTAATGAAAATTGGAGTCTCTGTAACCATTGTTAGAGTTGATGATGCAATGGCCATCTTAACTGCATTGCTGTGTTATAGAACATCCTAAATTCAGATCTCCTTTTCCTTTTGAATTTGGTCAGATTGCCATTATTTTATAGCTTCCCTAACTAATAGTTGGGAAGAGAGAAGTAGGCTTAGGAGAAAGAATAGAGAAAGTTTGGACTGGCATTTCAGAATTAGGTTATTAGCACTTGCCAAAGGAAATATGTAGTTTCAGCATGAGAGATGGCCAGGTTTATTGGTAAGATTGGCAAGCACTGATGCTATTTACATGACCGTACATTAAAAAATATTTCTTCATTGAAAAGCTCATAAACTCTATACTGTCTTCAAAGCTTCTTTGCTTATAAAACATAGGTAATTGATCTTTTAGAGTTCAGAGTTCAATAAGGGAAACAAAACCACCATGAGAACTATAGGATAAGATATTTACTATAGGAATTAGACCTTATAAAATTGTGTGAGTTGCTGAAGAATTCTATGTAAGAACTGTCACTTTAGTTTCTGTGTGTCCCTGAAGTCATAGTATATCAACAGGGTCTACAGTTGAAAAGAAAAGGTAGATGTACAACCAAGGAGAACATGGACAAACTGGAACTCATGTCTGTCCCAACATTATGGACACTGATGACTTGCAGAAGAAACCAAAGGAAGTGGTAGGATCTGAAGAAGCATCTAGCCAGGTGCTGTCCTGCGCCAACATGGCGATCAAGCCCATTTCTGACATAGCATGCAAGCTGCAATAGTACTTGGTGCCTGACACACCAATCAAGCTGCTGTTTCACTTATGTCTTCCAAAACTCATGTAGATTTCTTTTGTGACCAATCCCACACTATAGGGATGGGGATTCTGGGAAATGCAGTTCAGCTTGGCAAATTTGGCACAGATCAAAGCCACCCAAGAAGTTATACTTGTCCCTATATTTGTAGCATCTCACCTGTGCAGTATACACTTTTGACAATTGTTTTTTGAGTGATTCATTAAAGACTGGGTTTTCAATGTAAACCAGAATAACAATTATCTGTGTAAGTGCTGACATAGGCCTGGGATGTGCCCCGTGAGAATGCTGGTGGTAATCATCTTTCATGCATGCATATTGATCTCTCAGGGTTCCAAGTTCAATCAGGGAAGCACAGTTATGGGGGTTTATGCACTACAAGCCAAGTTAGCCATTGAAACCTGCACAATCAGGACTAGTTCCCAAATTGCATGTAGCATAGATATCAGTATGAGTCAACATTTATGAGCCTTTTTTCCATCTAGACAAGATTTATGTTCATAATTCTGCATCTGGAAAAACCATGTGTGTTGCTAAGGTCATTTCCTGAGCATGTTATAGCAATAGGAGCATTGGATCATGATACTGATTAAGCATTTATCCATGCCTGACATGTTCTCCACAGACAAGAAGGCAGATCAGGACATGACACCCCCTTAAAAATCTTCCAATGTACAGTTGAATTCTAGAGAAAAATATCGAAGGCTTATTTGATACTGACCAGGCTGTCTGTGTGCTTCCTTCTTGACCCAATCCCATAGCCACTTGGATCTAACCAGCATTGTCTCCTTATTGCATTCCTGAGGGCTTCACAGGCTGGATCTTCCTTTTTCTCTGACTGTTCTCAAGGCTATGAAGAAATCAAGAGAGACTCTTACCAAAATACTAGAGAAACATAGTTTGCTAGCTAAGGTAGATAAACAAGATTTGAGGCTGCCAGGGAGAACTATTTCCTATCATTTCTCCTGTTCAGCTCATTCTTGTTGCTTCTTTGTTTTTCTTTCTTAGAAAAGAGCAGCTGTAGAGGGAAGAAATTAAATGTATACAACCCAGAGAGTCTAACACAGGTTTATTGAAGCCCACACGGTGGAAGGCACTATTAAGTGTGCTGTGAGGGGGGGCTTACGGGTGTACAAAGTGTGGCTTTTGAGGACAGAAAACCAGATGCACAGCTCCACTGCAGAACTTCGCTTGAAGGCAACCAGCCTTTCTCAGCCTTCCTGCCATAATGAGCTAAAAGTAACATTGGAGAATTGCTAGACTTTTCACTTCCCTGTTCTAGAGACAATCTTATGGTTAGAAAAGTTAAAAAATGGTTGTATCTTGTCCTTAGAGTATAGGATTGAGGCCCTTGTGTTGTGTAAGTGCTGTCATATAAGTAATTTTTTTATGTGAATATTTATAGCTAGGCAGTAAACTAAGGATGTTGCTTTTTTTTTTTTTTTTTTGAGACAGAGACTGACTCAGTCACCCTGAGTAGTCCTCATATGGAGGACTAAAATGTTATTACTTAAATTACCTCTATGATTATAAAAATATGTTTACCTATAAAACATAGGTTGCACCTAGAAATTAAGCATTTCATAATTTTTTAGTTAGAATGAAGATGAGTGGGGTAGGGGGCAGAGGCAAGATGGCCAACTGGAGCTAGCTTTCCACAGAGACTTCCATCCAGAAGGAGAGTTAAAGGACAGAAGTTCAGCAAGTAAGGTGATGAGTTGGAGCTGAGCCAAGAGAGAAGGTCGAAGAATGCACATCAACCCTGCTGAGCCGAGCTATGACCCCAAGGAAACAAACAATAGGTGCAAAATCCATTGCCAAGCAGATGGGAGTCCCCTCCCCCATGAGAATGGCTCACAGTATACTCTTTACAAACAAGCAAGCAGAGTTCTGACATTCTCCTATTTTATCCCACAGGAGAGCCCCTCTAAAAACTAGAACTCCTTCCCCAGAGAGGACCTACTAACACTAGTTGCACTCTTCTGGCAGGCCTAAAACTGTATAAATTCTCTACCTGAAGTTCTGAACTCCCAGCACTCCCCTCCACTCTCACCCTGAGGTCTAAAAGCCTGTCCTCCATGGAGGCCAGATTCTGGGGTGTTTTATCAAGAGGTGTGGACAAGGTGTAGGCTGTTGCAGGTCTGTGCTGATTCTGTGACACAGAGGTAAAGAGAGAACTGTGGACTGAGAGGGAGAGGGAGAAGTGGTGCCCTGTGGCACAGATCATCAGTGGCAGTGGTGGGAACAATAGAGCTCACAACCCTGGAGATATTTTGGAGAGACACTCCCTGCCTCTCCTAGCAACTGTTGGTAGCCACTGGCAGTACAGATCTAGGACAGAAATGCAGGCCCCTATGAGTAAAGGATATGCCTGAGGAGGTACCTGCCTGGGTGGGGCTGGGAGGGGACAGAGACTAAAATAAGTACTGTGCAGAGATGGCATACTCCCAGGGGGGGCTGAGTCAGAAGTGCTGCTTTAGTGAGCCTAAGAAGCACCCAGCTCCCAGGGGAACATAGCTGAGACAAAAGCAGGCAGGGCAACTGCACCAGCCCAGGGAGAGGCCAGAACTGAGAGCTGAATGTGAGCTCTCACCTCGCCCACCCCAATACAAAGTGCAGCTGAGACAGAGATGTCAGCTCCATGAGAATTGGTGCAATGGCGGTGGCACAGGGCGAGACTGAGCCGCAGTTTCTGTGAACTCAAACAGAATCACTAATTCAACCTGAATATAAGTGGCAACAACATCAATCTGAGGTGGGACTAGAACTGAGTGAACTGCCCCAGTTTCCATTAAGCACCCGAGGTTGTCAGATTTCACCTCCCCCTGCTGTCTGGTGGCAGAGTGTAACAGTCTGGCGGAGGAGACATAGATCTCCCTCTGACTCAGGCAGGCGCAAATCCCTAGAGCATCTGCTCATTGGAGGGAAATGGGTCACAGACCTGTGGAGTTACCAGTGACTGGGTGTGACAGAGGTGTAAGGTAGGGAAGGAGGCATTAACCTTTCTGGACTAATTCATTTGCTGAGTGGGTCCTTCTGACTCCATGGAGTACTGGAGTGAGTCATACTCGAGTTGCCAGCAGACTCCTGCCTTCTTTCTTTTTTTTTTTTTTGTAGCAACAGAGTCTCACTTTGCCACCCTCAGTAGAATGCTATGGCGTCACACTGCTCATAGCAACCTCCAACTTCTGGGCTTAGGTGATTCTCTTGCCTCAGCCTCCTACGTAGCTGGGACTACAGGCACCTGCCACAACACCTGGCTATTTTTTTGTTGCATTTTGGCTGAGGCCAGGTTTGAACCCGCCACCTTCAGTATATGGGGCCAGTCAGTGCCCTATCCACCGAGCTACAGGTGCCGCCCCAGACTCCTGCTTTCTAATTGCTGGAGACCTTTTGAACTCTCCCACTTGAAACTAGGTGTTGACTGGCACAATTGATTTGGAACTCTTGAACTGGGCCAATCACCTGAGGGCTATCCAAAGTGATACCCTGGATGTGTGGTTGTGGGAAGGTTTGATTTTCCTTTTCTAGTTGTTGCCCATGGGGGGCAGGGTGACTTAGTTGTTGGTATTTCTCCACAGCTGAGACTTCAATCCAGTTACTGATTCACTAGAAGTGGACAGAGACCAGTTGAAAACAAGACAGAGCCATTTAGCCCCACCACACCAGGCAGGTCCCCAGTGTCTCAGGCTGTAGCACTGTATGGGTCCTTTGCAAAGCTCTAGGGGAAAAGGTACAGACACCAGTCCCAGCTCTTGGACAAAGGGCTGGTTAATACCTACTCCAGAAGCCCCCAGTCCAACTTCACCTTATCTGCTCATCTAGCCAATGGTGTAAAATAATCATGGGGCGGAATCAGTGGAAAAACTTTGGCAACATAAATAATCAGAGTAGATCAACTCCCCCAAGGAAGGACATGGTGGTTACACCAGAAGATCCCATTCATAAATAAATGGCTTTGAATTCAGAATTTGGATTGCAAATAAGATTAATAGAATGGATGTAAAGTTGGAATTAGAAATTCAGGGAGCATTTCAAAAGTTGTCTCAAAAGTTCAATGAATTCAAAGACAAAATCACCAAAGATTTTGACACACTGAGACAAGAACTTGCAGCCCTCAAAGATCTGAGAAATACAATAGAATCCCTCAGTAACAGAACAGATCAGGCAGAAAAAAGGATTTTTGACATTGAAGACAAAGCTTTTGAATGCTCCCAAATGCTCAAAGAGGAAGAGAAGTAGAGAGCAAAAACAGATTATTCTCTCAGAGAGCTCTGGGATAATTTGAAGAAAACTAATATTCGCTTTATAGGAATTCCTGAAAGCGATGAAGTGGCTTCAAAAGGGCCAGAGCCTCTACTCCATGAAATAATCAAAGAGAACTTCCCAGACATTTCAAGAGTTTCTGAAATTCAGATAGCAGACAGTTTCAGAACCCCAGCATGACTCAATCTGAATAAGACATCTGAGACACATTATAGTTAACTTCCCCAAAGTTAATATGAGAGAGAAAATTCTGCAAGCAGCCAGACGTAAGAAAACTGTAACCTACAAGGGGATGAATATTATATGATCTCTCTGCTGAAACCTTTCAAGCTAGAAGATGGTGGTCATTGACTTTTAATCTCCTAAAGCAAAATAATTTTCTTTAAAATTATTTTAAAGAACACCCAATCTCAAGTGGGAGAGTTCAAAAGGTCTCCAGGATCCTTTATCCAGCTAAAGTAAATTTCACTTATTATGGCAAAATTAAATACTTTAATGACACACACATATTGAAGAAATTTGGCATAACTAAACTAGCTCTTCAGGATATTCTCAGATCTATCCTCCATAATGACCAGCACAATCCTCTACCACCAAAATAAACTTACTCAGAAATTTTTGATCAAATTCCAACTTTCACAGTGGTGAAAGGATTTAAAATGTCCACTGGACTTTTGAAAAACTCAATACCCCCAATTCTACCAGGCTTATCAATATTCTTAATTAATGTGAATGATTTAAATTGTCCTCTAAAGAGGCACAGGTTGGCTGACTGGATACAAAAACTCAGGCCAGATATCTGCTGCAAACAAGAATCTCATTTACCTTAAAAGACAAATATAGACTCAAGGTGAAGGGATGGTCATCTACATTTCAGGCAAATGGAAATCAGAAAAAAGTAGATGTTGCAATTTTATTTGCAGATACAATAGGCTTTAAACCAACAAAAGCAAGGAAGGGTAAGGATGGTCACTTCATATTTGTTAAGGGTAACACTCAACATGAGGAAATTTCAATTATTAACATATATGCACCCAACCAGAATGTGCCTAAGTTTATAAGAGAGACGCTAACAGACATGAGCAACTTGATTTCCTCCAGCACTATAATAGTTGGAGATTTTAACACTCCTTTGGCAGTGTTGGATAGATCCTCCAATAAGAAGCTTAGCAAAGAAATTTTAGATTTAAACTTAACCATTCAACATTTGGATTTAACAGACATCTACAGAACATTTCATCCTAACAAAACTGAATACACATTCTTCTCATCAGCCCATAGAACATCCTCCAAAATTGAGCACATCTTAGGTCACAAGTCTAACCTCAGCAAATTTAAAAGAACAGAAATTATTCCTTGCATCTTTTTGGAAAATCATGGAATAAAAGTTGAACTCAGTAACAACAGGATTCTGCAGACTCATAAAAACATGGAAACTAAATAACCTTATGTTGAATGATAGCTGTGTCAGAGACAAGATTAAGAAAAAAATTACCAAATTTTTGGAACAAAATGATAACGAAGACATGGATTATCAGAACCCCTGGGATACCACTAAGGCAGTCCTAAGGGAAATTTATAGCACTGCAAGCCTTTCTCAAGAGAACAGAAAGAGAGGACGTTAACAACTTAATGAGACATCTCAAGAAACTGGAAAAGGAAGAACATTCCAATCCCAAACCCAGCAGAAGAAAAGAAATTACCAAAATTAGAGAAGAATTAAATGAATTTGAAAACAAAAGGATTATACAACAGATCAGTCAATCAAAAAGTTGGTTTTTTGAAAAGGTCAATAAAATAGATAAACCTTTGGCTAACCTAACCAGGAAAAAAAGAGTAAAATCTCTAATTTCATCAATCAGAAATGGTAAAGATGAAATAATAACAGACTCTTTAGAAATTCAAAAAAACCTTAAGGAATATTACAAGAAACTCTATTCTCAAAAATCTAAAGGCAATAGACCAATACTTGGAAGTATGCCACCTTCCTAGACTTAGTCAGAATGAAGTAGAAATGTTGAACAGGCCTATATGAAGTTCTGCAATACCATCAACTATACAAAATCTCCCTAAAAAGAAAAGCCCAGAACCAGATGGCTTCACATCAGAATTCTACCAAACCTTTAAAGAGGAACTAGTACCTATATTACTCAACCTTTTCCAAAATATAGAAAAAGAAGGAATACTACCCAATAATTTCTGTGAAACAAATATTACCTTGATCCCCAAACCAGGAAAAGACCCAAAAAGAAAAGAAAATTATAGACCCATATCACTAATGATATTAACGCAAAAATATTCAACAGGATCCTAACAAACAGAATCCAGAAACACATCAAACAAATTATACACTATGACCAAGCAGGTTTTATCCCAGGGTCTCAAGACTGGTTCAATATACATAAATCTATAAATATAATTCATCACATAAACAAATTAAAAAACAAAGACCATATGATTCTCTCAATTGATGTAGAAAAAGCTTTTGATAATATCCAGCATCCTTTCATGATCAAAACACTTAAGAAAATGGATATAGAAGGGACATTTCTTAAACTGTTAGAGGCCATCTACAGCAAACCCACAGCCAATATCATGTTGAATGGAGTTAAATTGAAATCATTTCCACTCATATCAGGAACCAGGCAAGGTTGCCCATTGTCTCCACTGCTTTTTAACATTGTAATGGAAGTCTTAGCCATCACAATTAGGGAAGAAGAGGCGATCAAGGGTATCCACATAGGGTCAGAAGAGATTAAACTTTCATTCTTTGCAGATGATATGATTGTATATCTGGAAAACACCAGGGATTCTACTACAAAACTGTTAGAAGTGATCAAGGAATATAGCAGCATCTCAGGTTACAAAATCAACACTCATAAATCTGTAGCCTTTATATATACCAACAATAGTCAAGGACTGTATTCCGTTCAGTGTAGGGCCAAAGAAGATGAAATATTTGGGAGTTAACCTAACAAAAGACATGAAAGATCTCTATAAAGAGAACTATGAAACTCTAAGAAAAGAAATAGCTGAAGATGTTAACAAATGGAAAAACATACCATGCTCATGGCTGGGAAGAATTAATGTTGTTTAAAATGTCCATACTACCCAAGGAAATGTACAATTTTAATGCAATCCCTATTAAAGCTCCACTGTCATACTTTAAAGATCTTGAAAAAATAATACTTTGTTTTATATGGAATCAGAAAAAACTTCAACTAGACAAGACGTTACTCAGAAATAAAAACAAAGCAGGAGGAATCTCACTACTAGACATCAGACTATACTATAAATGGATAATGATCAAAACAGCATGGTACTGGCACAAAAACAGAGAGGTAGATGTGTGGAACAGAATAGAAAACCAAGAGATGAACTCAGCTATTTGATCTTTGACAAGCCAATTAAAAACATTCAATGGGGGAAAAGATTCCCTATTTAACAAATGGTGCTGGTTGAACTGGCTGGAGACCTGTTGAAGACTGAAACTGGACCTACACCTTTCACCATTAACTAAGATAGACTCTCACTGGATTAAAGATTTAAACTTAAGACATGAAACTATAAAAATACTAGAAGAAAGTGCAGGGAAAAC
>NW_003852495.1:3972685-4056048 GCF_000181295.1 Otolemur garnettii | reverse complement strand
ATTGCAGCCCAATTCATAATTGCTAAGTCATGGAAGAAGCCCAAGTGCCCATTGACCCATGAATGGATCAATAAATTGTGGTATATGTACACCATGGGATATTATGCAGCCTTAAAGAAAGATGGAGACTTCTTACATGTTTACATGGATGGAGCTGGAGCATATTTTTTTTTTTATCAAAGTACCTCAAGAATGGAAGTGAAAGTATCCAATGTACTCAGCCCTACTATGAAACCTTTCTTATGAAAGCTATAACCCAACTATAGTCCAAGAAGAAGGGGAAAGAGGAGAGGGAGGGGAGGGGAGAGGATGGGTGGGCGGAGGGTAATTGGTGGGACCACACCTGCCGTGCATCTTACAAGGGTACACACAAAATTTACTGACTGTAGAATATAAATGTCTTAACACAATAAATAAGAAAATGCTGTAAAGGCTATGTTAACCAGTTTGATGAAAATATTTCTAATTGTATATAAAACCAGCACATTGTACCCCATTGTGTGCATTAATGTACACAACTATGATTTAATAATTAAAAAAAAAAGAATGAAGATGGGCGGTATTCAGATTTATATGTATTTAAGCTGCTGGGGCTGCTTGTTAAAAGTACCTATTCTAAAACCTTACCCCCAGTGATTCTGATGAAAGCTATAGTTGGGCCCAGAAATCTGCCTTCTAAGGAGGAGATTCTGATGCCTGTTGTGTACATGCCATATTTTGAGACCTGAGATGGAAGATTGGAGATACTTGAATCTCTGCTCCTCCTAATATCTAAAGCCAGTGCTTCTGGAACAGTTTCCTTAGAATTCTTTCATATTTCAAAGGCTCCAGTGAACTGTCTTTGTGTAATACTACTAGTTCTTAGAATAATTGTGCTCTAATAATAATTATAATAAAAGAGTGAGTTTAGTTTGATGATTGGTACTTTTAGAGGAGCAATCTCATTAATTGAACAAATTGGTTGCATACCGATTTATATAATTCTTAAAGAATATGAAATTGCTATAATCAATATAGCAATTTCAGGGAAAAAGCCCTGAATGATTGCAGTAATACAGAAAAAACCTTCAGGACTTGAGTGCAGCCTCAGGGACATCAGCCCACAGTAAATGTGCCATTAATACTTGCAGATTATTACTTAAAGAGGTTGCTGATGATTATAGTAATATATTTAATTTATTGAATATACACCATTTGGAAGGCATATGCCTCACTTCTTCATAGAGAGTGAGGAAAGTAGTATGAGCCTCAGACCTAAAGAAACTCATAATTCATAAAACCTGATATTCCTTATGCCTGCAAGGACTATATGTAGCCCTAAACAGTTACTTTCCCATGAGTAATCCATAACTACTAAAATATAATGCACATTTGAGTGGAAAAAACCAAACATTAAGCCGGATACCATGGCTCATGCCTGTAACCCTAGTACTCTGGGAGGCTGAGGTCAGTGGATCACTAGAGCTCACAAGTTCAACACTAGCCTGAGCCAGAGTGAGACCTCATCTCTAAAAATAGCCAAGCATTATGGCAGGTACCTGTAGTCCCAGCTACTTGGGAGCCTGAGGCAAGAAGATTCGTTGAGCCCAAGAGTTTGAGGTTGCTGTGAGCTATGACACCATGGCACTTTACCCAGGGCAGCAAAGTGACACTCTGTCTTAAAAAAACAAACAGTAAGGGTGAGAGTTGGAGACACATGCTTTCTTTTTTTTCTTATTTTTCCAAGTGCCATGGTGTATATCTCTCCTTATTACAAGGTTGGACTGGCCTTTGTGAAAAAAAAAAAAAGAAAAGAAAAAAGTCATAAAAAGTAGAAATTGAGTGATTGCAAAGGACATCTCAAATTCCCTCCTATGTGGTATCCAATGACAGTTCCTCCCCTCTGTCTATTATTTTTGTGCCTTATATGGGACAGCCTATTATAGGGTGTCAGCGAACAAGGTCTATAGACCTAAGACAGAATGCTAATTGGGCGGATACCTCCATTCAGGAAAAATGCCAGAACCTTCACTAGCATTTGTTAATTAAAAAGGAAACAAGGTTATATTATAAAAAGGACATCTGCACTCGAATATTTATAGCAGCACAATTCACAGTTTCAAAGACATGGGCCCACCGATACATGAATGGATTAATAAAATGTGGTATATGCATGCTATCGAGTACTACCCAGCCATATAACAAAAATGCTGATCTAGTATCTTTTTGGACGATGTGGAGGGAACTGGAAACCATTCTTTTTAAGTGAAACATCAAAGAATGGAGAAATAAACACATGTACTCAATACCAAATTGGAGCTAATGGATCAACACTTAAGTGTGCATCTGGAAGTAAATCTCAATGAAATTAAGCTGGGGGAGTAAATTCACATTTCTTTGGTACAGTGTATGTTTATCTGAGTGAAGGGGCACCACTTACATGTATAACTTTGACTCAATCTATACAAAAACAATGTATGTAAATAAAACATATATACAAAACAAAACAACAAAAAGATTGACTAAAACATAATCAACTCTACTAAACAATTAAAAAATAAAAAAGAAACAAAGGTGGCCAGCCATGGTAGCTATATTCCCAGCACTTTGGGAGGCTGGATTGGGAGGATTGCTTGAAGCCAGGAGTTCAAGACTGGTCTGGGCAACATAGCAAGATCCTATCCCTAAAAAAATGTTTTAAAAGTGGCCAGGTGTGGTGACATGCTTCTGTTATCTAGAGGCTGAGGCAGGAGATGAACTGGAGCCCAGGAGTTAGAGGTTACAGTGAGCTCTGATCATGCCACTGTTACTCTAGCCTGGGCAACAGGGCAAGATCCTATCTCTAAAAGAGGAAACAAAGGTTTTGAGGGAACATCATTCAGGGCGTGCCCTGTGCCCTGATGCTGGCCCATGAGCTTTTTTGTCTTCCTTATTGTGATAAGAGTAAGTGTTCAGAAACTTTGAGGGCAATTTGATAATTTCACGCTGATTAACTTTAATAATAAAGTAATTGTACTAATTTGCAGTCCCACCGACAGACAGTGTGTAAGCATTCCTTTCTCTCTGCATCTGCACCAACATCAATTGGTTTTGGACTTTTTAATAAAAGCCATTCTAACAGGGGTAAGGTGATATGTCATTGTGGTTTTAAATTGCATTTCTCTGATGATTGGTGACATTGATCTTTTTTTTATGTATTTCTTGGCTATTGTCTATCTTCTTTTAAAAAGTTTCTGTTCATGCTTTTGCCTACTCTTTAATGGGGATGGGTTTTTTCTTGTAGATTTACTTGAGTACTTTGTAGAAAATGGTTATTAGCTCTTTACCGGATGTATAGCTTATGAATATTTTCTCCCATTCTGTAGGTTGCCTGTTTGTTCTTTAGACTATTTCCATAGCTATGCAGAAGTTTTTTGCTTTAATCAAGTCCCATTAATTTATTTTTGTTGTTGCTGTGATTGCCATTGTGGTCTTTTCATAAATTCTTTGCCTATGCCTATGTTTAGAAGAATTTTCCCTACATTTTCTTCTACAGTTCTTATGGCTTCATGCCTTACATTTAAGTCTTTTTCTATCTTGAATTAATTTTTGTAAGTGGTGAGAGAGATAGGTCCTGTTTCATTTTTCTGTAGGTGGCTATCCAATTTTCCCAGCACCATTTGTTGAAAAGAGTTTCTTTTCCCCAGTGTATGTGGTTGTTTATTTTTTCAAAGAATAGTTGGCTGTTTGAAGATAGTTGTATATTAGGTTCTCTGTTCTTCTCCATTGCTTTATGTCTCTATAAAATAATTTTATTCATAATTTGTGTCTGTATTTTTTATTGTTTTTCACAAAAGTATTGACTCATGATGGACTTGAAATAACAATAATCTTTTAAAAACTGTTCCTTCCCCACAGATACTTTGAAAAGCACTATTGAAGAATTTTTTCTGGATTCAAAAGTGTTCAACTTTCCTTCCCACATTGTAGTTTCTTTTTTACCGTGTAAATTTCTGTGAAAGCAAACTCCTCAATATTAATTTTTAGCCAATGTGATTCAGGAAAATACAGACTTCTTTGATTTAAAATATCATTAATTCCCTGAATAGCCACATATTGCTGCTTTGTAAAACCCAAGTTAAAGAACTTTCAAAGTTAAATTTTTCGAAAAAGAAATGTAAATTTTAAAAAGAAATTTGTCCTTTTTTAAACCAAAGCTTTATTTTTGCCAAAATGTTAAATATATTAAGCCCATTGGGCAGACTAAAACTTTAGAGTTAAAAAAATGTAAATAACTAAGGAGAATTAACATTTATGTCAGGATGCTTGGCTGAGACCATCCACCGAGTAAGCCTGATATAAAATGGCCTAGTTTTATAGAGAATTCATAAGCCCTAAAGTCAGCCAGGCTGATAGTCATCACCCATCATCTTGCCTATAAACTAAAGCTGCCTATGAAATTAAATGGTTAGTCAAGATGACCCTTAAGGCCTTCCCCATTTCTAATATTTTATATGTCTGTGAATTTGACTCCATAATCATTTTCAACTATTTTATTTTCATTTTTAAAAAGTTAATCTTTGGAAATTAAGTAAAAACTTCTCCTTTGCATGCTAAGTATTTCTCAATAGAGTCCTTTCTTGTCAGACAGATGAAAACTATTCAATACATTGAACAAACATGTAGGAAAATAAAAGTGCAGATAAAAAGTCGGCAAAGTTGAAACATTTTATAAAAATAGAGAAATAAAAATCATGGCTCTTCTGGGTGCCCTTGAGCTGTGAAATAGGGTATTAGTATAAAGCCAATGTAAAATTGGCATTCACGTAACAATTGCCTGAAGGTCACAGGAAAAGGGAGCTGTTAGAGACCCTCCCCAACTTCTTTTCCCCTGAATTCACATAACATTTGATGCCAAGCAGGAATTTATCCAAGTACACAGGACAAAGGTGTTCAAGTATTGTCAGTGTATATTATATTATATTATATTATTTTGCTGTGAATGTATGAAAAGGATATTACTATACCATTTTTCATAGTAGTCCTTCGAGATGGTCATCTCCAACCTTTTGGATCATATATCTGCAAAAAATTTTTTCACTTGTGTCCTTTAAGTATGGATCTAATTTATTTATACATTGTATTAGTATATATATGTGAACTAGTTAATATTTCAAGGCATAATATACTTAGGGTGAAGCTTTTCTTTTCTAGTTTTACATAACCATGTAGGTAATTGTCTAATTGTCTTCTGATGACTTTCCTCTGTTTTGCCTAACTTCTTGTCAGATCTGATTAAATTTGTGGGGCTTTTAGCTTGCGATGTCAGTAATAGAAAACTCTCGGCTGAACTGGTTAGAAGCTTCAGCTCTGTGACTTCCACAGTGTTTATGCTTGCGTTGCTATTACTGTTATCTTTAATCTGTGGGTACCTTGCATGAATCTTATCTCTTTTAGGGTTCTTTTAGTTCAAAGGTACCTTTTAGAGTTTGTATGTTGACTTAGTAGCCCCATCCCTGTATGGGGAGGGCAAGCCTTACTGAGTGAGGTGAGATCTTTTGTCCCACTGACTAAGGGCACAGGGCCAACCCAGAAGGTAAATACTCGCTAAAATGCCATCTTTTCTAACGAAAATAAATAAGAAGGGAAGTTCCAACATTTTCCCCTCATGTTGCACTTTATTTCTGCGTGTACATCAATCATAACTACTGTGCTACGGTCTGTTATTTCACTTCCAGGAAACCCAGGCAGCAGCATCCTTTCTGACTCACGCGTGCAAGTTTCAGCTTGCTCGGCTTATCAGTGTTGCTGGGAGGGCTTCATTGGTTTCTGTCCACATGGATTTTACATTTCTTCATTTTTGTGTGTCTCGAAACTTTCATACCCATCCATGTACATAAGCTTCACAGTTTATGAAACCAAAATTGGTAAAAAAAATTATTTTTATTCCAATTTTAATCTTTCATTGTGATGTATATCATCATTTAGCTTTAATTTTGTTTATGTTGTTCTCTCAACTTGTTTTTGGGCTGGAACTCAGCTGATGTTTCTTTCAGTCTTCCACAGCTCTGGCCGTGTTTGCACATAGCAGGCAAGCACTGAAAATGCGAGCACACGTTTCACTGGGAAACGAGCTCAAGGAGTATCCAGCAGTGCTGCATTGTCAGGCTCTCTCACATAGTTTTTTTTACCTTTTGGTAATCTTAACAAATTGTTTGCTTGGAACCTATCAGTTGATTGCCTATTATTTACATCACTTATATAGACCATCCTTCTATCATCACAGGATTTATTTAAACTATATTATATAATTTGCACAATTAATCTCTTTTTGCTCTCATTCTACTTACTCTCTAAGTTAGCCATTCATCTCAATATGTTGCTACTACTGATTCATGGAATATTCTTTTTATCCCCTCATTTATGTCACTAAAGTGTCGATTTTGCTGAGTTCAAATCATCTACTATCTGGAGAGCTTTTCTATACCTGTATGATGAAGTAGATTGGACAGTGTGGCCCTGTGGGGACTGGGGTGGGCAAGGGTAAGTTCTTGGTTCATCAAGAGTGGCGGAGTGTGGTCCTGATGCCTTTCACTGGTCCACTAATGCCATGTTGACAAGATTCCCATAAAGGAGCCCCATTAACTGGTCCCATGTCTTTAGAAGTCTCTAGAAGTAAAGAGAAGCACCAGACATCCATTCCCTCCTTGAGAGGAGCTGTATCAGTCACTTGACTGAGGGGGAAAGTGTCTTCAGTCCCTGAGCTGAAGAGTCTCTGGGGGGACTTTGTAAGAATGCCGAGGCCCATTAAAATTTCTGGGGTAAGAGCAGGCATCTGTGTTTTTAAGAGTTTCCTAGGAGATGCCATGGCACAGCCAGGGTTGAGAGTTACTGATCAAGAAGCTAGTGAGCTGATCACATTGGCAGAAGGAAATAAACAGTGGGAGGCTTAAACAAGGCGAAGGCGCTCAACAGTGGCAAGAAAAGTCACCAGTTATAACATGGAAAGGTGGGGACAAGATGGAAAAAGCGCTTAGCTTCAAAAATGCTCAGCTTCTGTAACTGAGATCCTACTTCCCTTGGCCATTACTGATCACACAAGCCTAAGAGATGTTGGCAGAGAGAACCAAATATTTATAAATTGGTCCAAGAATTATGAAGGGCTTTGAGGCCTTTTAGATTTGGAAGTCTGGAAGCTTATTGACAAACACCTTCAACTTTACATGATTTTTTAGGGTCTATGGGTATTTTACCCTGGTATGCACACTTACACACAGATGCTCTTGTTTCGCCTGAGAATGCTTGACACCTTGTAAGAAAACATGTATTTTCTGTATTTGATTTTAAAGATGTGTCAGGGCTCTTGGCTTGGTACAGAAAGGTAAAGTAACTCTGTCTTAACCTGTGCCATTCATTTGGTCTTCATCACATATTACCTAGCTTGTCTTAAGCCAGCCTGCGAAAGCAGGGAATTTTTCTTTTCTCTCCATAATTCCAGGGGTTGGTGAAGCATTTTATACCCAGTAAGTACTGATAGAACATCTGCCAGTAACCTCTGCAAACTCTGCCTTTGTTGTAGGAAGCAGTACAAGTACTGATTAAGCACTCAGCTGATGTCAATGCAAGGGACAAGAACTGGCAGACCCCCCTCCATGTGGCAGCAGCCAACAAAGCTGTCAAATGTGCAGAAGTGATCATTCCCTTGCTGAGCAGTGTCAATGTCTCTGACCGAGGGGGACGCACAGCCTTGCACCATGCAGCTCTGAATGGCCACGTGGAGGTGAGTGCTCTCATCACTGGGAATTGGTATATCCTCTACAGGCCCTCTCAGCTGCAAGTGGAACCTAATCCCATTGCTGAGACTTTTAGAGAATGTGATGATAATATTTGTGCACTAAACCTTCAGCAACTATATTCATCCTTAAATTTAGAGCCACATGCATTCAAAAAGTAGGCTGACACTCAGTCTTTTCTCATGTTGCACATGCCACAGGGTCTGCTGTGACACCATCTTTCTACTCTGTTAGAACGATAGATCTCTAACTTGCCTTTAGACTTGTTGTGAATTTGGCTCCCCTCCTTGCAGGCAGTGAGGAGCCCTCGCCATCACAGGGTGTATGTTTGATTCTGTTTTTGGTTATCTTTCAGATGGTCAATTTACTCTTGGCCAAAGGAGCAAACATTAATGCTTTTGACAAGAAGGACAGGCGTGCTCTGCACTGGGCAGCATATATGGGTAAGGAATTTATGCATGGAAAGCTCACAGAACCTTAACTAAATAAGCCGTGGGTCTCTCATTGACCATGTAGGTTTTCTCTTGAGGGACCATCACTTCTTTTTAAGCTTGGACACCTATTAAATGAAGATTCAGTTCATTTTACTGGCATGTATGGAGTGCTCTGGTAGGGCAGTTGCTTTGTGAGAGATTTATGTATCCTGCACAGGAAGAGGAGGAATGAATCATGGCCTGAATCTCTTTGAAGGTGCTTCAGTCTGGTTTGGAAATTTGCATACATTGTGCTTATTTTGTCATGGCAGCAAAATAAGGGGTTTTACAAAGAAAGAGGACGGGCTAGCAAAACAAGGACACAAATTCCATTTGTCTTTTTATTTATACATATTTTTGAAAATAGCAAAGGAAGGATGAAAAGACAAACACCTGGCTGTTTTGTAGGTGGAGGTGATCAGAGTCACTGTGGCTTATCCTGATACTCCACCGACAACCAAGCTGGGCCTCTCAGTCCTCATTTCTGCCTGCTCCCTCGGCGGGGGAGATGGAGGCAGAGGTTACATTTTTGTCTTTCCATTTCACTTTTGTTTTACAAATGCGATTGGCAGATGATAGACCTTACAGAGTTTATTCTCTGTAGTAGATGTGTGGGAAACGAAGAGCTGAGGTACCCCCTTTGTGTTTCTACTTGGAGAACATCCTGCAATTAGAAAAGACAGAATTCTGTCAGCACCAAGTAGTAAACAGTCCAATGTCCATCTACAGGGGATTGTTGAACTATGGAAGAGCTACAATGGGACACTCTGCAGTAACTACAGGGGTGATTTCCATGGGCATTTATTAACATAGAAAGACTCTGTGATATGTTAAGGGAAAGCAGATTATATGATCCTCATTTGCATAAAAAATTATATAATAAAAACCAATCTGGAAAATATAAACTGAACTAGCAATTGATTATCTTCAGTGACTGGTGACCATGGGTGATTGTGATTTCTTTTTGACAATGTTTTGCCTTTATGAATCCTTTAAAAAAGGTATACAGGCCTCTTATTGTCACTTTAAATTAAACCTTAATTGTAGGGAAAAAAAAAGAGTAGGTTGGGGTAGGGGATAAAATAAATTATGTGGCCAGAGATGGTTTTGGATAAATTCTTAGGCATAAAAAACAAGCCTCTTAAAACTTTACAAGGATTAGCATTTTTATCAGAAGGCAACATGGACTTTCAAGTTGGTTGAAGCAGATTAGACGTCTGCATGTTGCTCGCAGGGTTGTTTGCCAGGAGATAGATGTTGCTGCAGAACAGACACTAAGCTGGTGTGAGATGAGATGCAAAGGATCTGGGCTTTCAGGTTGGTTCTTTGCTGATGTATTTACAGTGATAATGCTTGGGTAAATGACTTTAGAGAAGTCAAGTCATTATTTTGTGTGTCATCAGGATATAAATAGGAACAAATATATAGATGACTCTTTTCAGCGGATAATAGGACAACACAAGGGCAAATAGTTTGAGACAGCACCACAGTAACTGAAAATAATTTTTCTATATACATGTCTTAGGGAGAAAAGAGTCAAATTTTAGTAGACAGGCCAATATCCCCTCACACATACTTATTTTAAGTCTTAGAGTCAGTCTTCTTCTTCTACTCTTCAATTATCAGTTGTGTTTAGATCAATGACCCTGAAGCATCGACAATCTTCAGTCACAGACTGAAGGTCAAATATGTTTACCAGACTATTTATAGCGAGTTATGGAAAAGATTGAATATTCTAGGAAAAAACATCAACAGGAGTTGAAACTGGAAGGGTTTTCTGTTTAGCCACTAATTCATAAGAATACTTTTAAGTTCAGCTGTGTGAAATTGCTATTTTTATGGGCCAAAAAATAATTCCACAGGAGCAATTACTTATGATTTAATAATAATCCAGGATCATTCTGATCAATTGATTTCTTTCCTTTCATCAGTTTTTCCACACCAAATTGTCATTGTTTGAATTTTCAATGAGGATTTGTCAATTGTTTTCAAAAGCATTCTTTCATTTTAACACATTTTTGTTAAGCTTTGGTACTAATATCTAAGCAGGATCTTGTCATTACTGATATGGTGACAGGGATCACTGAGATCTCCTTGATGAGAGGGCTCACATATGAATCATATTTTTTTCTTCCTACAGCATTTACATACTGTCTTATCCTTAGTAGATATTCAGTAAATATTTATTGAATATTTGCCATGAACTAGCTTTTTATAAATAGCTCAGCCAAGTACAGTGGCGATAAAAGCTAATAGTGATAATTTGGTGAAATGAATTGTCAAATTGTCCCATAAAGGTTAACAATGTTTTCTGCTGCTTTGTTTGTAAAGGCCACCTGGATGTTGTGGCATTGCTTATTAACCACGGAGCGGAAGTGACCTGTAAGGATAAGAAGGGTTACACCCCTCTGCATGCCGCAGCCTCCAATGGACAGATCAATGTTGTCAAACATCTCCTGAATCTGGGGGTAGAGGTGAGCTATGATGAATATATCACTGCATGGCCTGTATATTTGTGGGTTTTCTGTTGTTCTAAAATTAAATCATGTTTGCATTCAAAGGGGGGGGGAACCTTATTCCTAGCATCCTGTCTGTTTGTGTTTACACAGGCAACTAATGAAGGGCCGTGGGGGTGTAGAGTAAGTAGTGGGAAACCAGAAACACACTAATTTTCTGTATCAACATAGATCAATATATAGACACATATATTCTATGTGATATAGATTAAGCAGCCAGTTTTTAAAGCCTGACTAGGGTTCCTCATCTCACCATCACAACCTGGCCTTTCACATTCTGGCTTATAGCAGAAGTGAATGAATACATGGCAGGGACAAGTAGCAGTGGCATCTCATGCTGAGTTGAAGAACTTGGCCTACCCCATTCTCCTTCAGCTGGCAGAACAGGAGCAGCTGGCAGAACAGGAGGAAAGGAAAACCACATTGCTGGACTGAGATCAGGAGGTGAAACCCAGGACAGATCTCAGAAGGCAATAGGGAGCCATGGACTAAACACACCTCATAACAGCGCCACTGCTCTGCTGCTACAATGTGGCCTGGTGAGGTGTCAGAGTCCAGAGCAAAGCCCAGAGTGGGTGCCGAGCCCAACGTGGGTGTTCAGCCTCCATGGCCACCTCCCCTGCCATCCTCTTCTCTCTCTGTGTTCACTGTGCCCAACCCTAGAGTTTAGAGCTCTTTTTTTCCTCCCCTGATTCACTTCTCTTCTTTCACCCCTTTTCCTTTCCCTAGCCAAAAACACCTCTCCACAGGTTAAAAATCTCTGACTCTTCCTCTCCGATTCATTTTTTGTCACCTTCACTTTTTGCTGATCTTTGTCTCCGGGCCATAAAACATTCCCAGGGTGACTGCACTAGGCCAAGAGTAAGCTGAATAATTATGTTGACAAATGGATATTTCCATTCTCTAGCCACTGCCATTAGGCTCTTTGTGGAAAATTGAGTAAATTGGTTCCAGTGATTTTAATTGCCTTGTGTTGGGCTCTTCTGCAGATTGATGAAATCAATGTCTATGGAAATACGGCGCTTCACATCGCCTGCTACAATGGACAGGATGCTGTAGTTAATGAGCTGATTGACTACGGTGCTAACGTGAACCAGCCCAACAACAACGGGTTCACCCCTCTGCATTTTGCTGCTGCCTCCACTCATGGTGCTTTGTGTCTTGAATTGTTAGTAAACAATGGGGCAGACGTGAACATTCAGGTATGACACTCTTACTTAGTTTCTCTGTGTTAACTACATTTGCATTGAGCCTCTGATTGAGCAAAATCAACTGCTGTAAATTATATCATGTTTTTACAACTAACTAAAATTAATTGTAACCTTGAGCATCTTGACTCACACAGCTGTGTTGGTTTGCCAGACATGCTGGACCTGCTGGGAAGCCCTGAGGCTCTAGCCACGTGTTCTCAGAAGCTTAGTGAATGTTGCAGGACAAATACCAAGTCTTGAAGATGTTGAACTGGTTTAGATGCTTAACACTGAGGTGAATGTTGAGCTGATAGGTAGAGCTGCTGAGCATTCAAAGGAAGGCCTAATTAATGATTGTAGACCTGTTTCCAACCCCAGCATGGCCTGTCAAGGAGGTTCTCAATTATCTCCTTAAAGCAAACCCCAGATAGGTGGCTTCAAGATGTAGCATTGACTTGGTCCTAATGTTCATTCCTTTATTCAGCATAAGGACTACCTAGCCCCCTCTATACGCTCCGGGGGGAGTGCTCCAGATGAGGTATGATTTGTGCCCTCAAGGAATTCATAGTAAGAATGAAATCACATGCACTCAGGCAATCATAAGGTGAAGAGAACATGAGAAGTGGAACCATCGAGTAATAAAGCATTGCCAACTATAAGAAGCAAGTATCAACTTGCTTCTTGCTTAGGGATCAAGAATGAGGGCTGGTTTTTGTGGTTTTTGTTTGTTTGTTTTCTGATTTTCTTTTTTTAGTTTTGGCAGGGGCCAGGTTCAAACGCACCACCCTCAGTATATAGGGGGAGCACCCTACTCCTTGAGCCACAGGCACCACCCATGAGGGCTGATTTTTAGCTGTGACTTGAAAGAGTGATATCAGATAAGACAAGGAGGGCCAGGGATAATCTAAGAGGGCATTTCAGACAGAGAGAACAGCATGAGCAAAGGGGCAGGAGTTGTAGGAAAAGCTCTGGGTAAACTTTAGGGAGCTAGTCAATTCTCTGTGATGGCCAACCAAGGGCAGCCTATGCATGCATCATTCATGACCCAGAAGTCACATATTTAGAGCAGTGGTTCTCAACCTTCCTAAACTCGGCCCTTTAATACAGTTCTTGTGGGTCACAACCCACAGGTTGAGAACTGCTGATTTAGAGTGTAGCAGAATATCCTAACATGCTGCAGGAGATCTTTTATTCATCATTAGCTTCCTCCCCAGCACAATGGAAGCCTGAAACAAGGTCCCAGTGCATTCTGTCTCTGATTTTGAAAAATTCTTGTAATTTCAAGAATATCACATCAATCTAATTTAATGACCTTCTCTATTCACTACTAAAAAAATTTTTTTTTTGAGACAGAGTCTTACTTTGTCAGCTTTAGTAGAGTGCCATGGCATCATAGCTCACAGCAACCTCAAACTCTTGGGCTTAACCAATTCTCTTGCCTCAGCCTCCCAAATAGCTGGCACTACAGGCATCTGCCATAACACCTGGCTATTTTTGGAGACGCAGTCTCACTGTAGCTCAGGCTGGTCTCCGATGGTAAGCTCAGGCAATCTAACCACCATGGCCTCCCAGAGTGCTAGGATTACAGGCGTGAGCCACCAGTGCAGCCACCTGGCTGCACTACTAAAAATTTTTAAAAGATTTTTTCTCATAATTTTTAAATGTGGTGAATTTTAAAAGTGGCCACAATTTTCAGAATAACAATTTATTGTGTTGAATATAGTATAAATTATCTGAAAGAAAGGGCCAGAGACAAGCCACAACGTGATATAACCAAGGAAGAGAGTTCCTCAAAGAGTTTGGGCTTCTAGAGGCTGTGAGAGCCACTAATCATTATAGAGGTCACGGGCTCAGACCTGAGCATTAGGACAGTAATCTGGCTGCAGAACACCAGAGGCAGAAAATATAGAAGAAAAAAATTAGATTTATGACTACATAAAAATTAAAAAAACTTATATATAACAAAACAACAATAAAAAACTCAAAACAATTGAAATAAGAATAGCTGAAGAAAAATTTTCTTTAATATATATGATATAGAAAGAGTTTATAATATGCTTTGTGTATAAAGAGCTTATACAAATCAACAAGAAAATGTGTGATAATTATTAGAAAATACAGAGCAGAGTCAGATCACAAGAGAGAGAATATAGAATTTATTAAACCTATGAAAAACTATATAATGTCACTAGTAATTAGAAAAATATAAGCTAATACTAATACAAACACATACATTTGCCCTAAAGATTGGAACATATCAAAAAGACCGATAATACCAAGTTTTGTAAATGAAAAAATTAAGATACAATACATATGATCTTATTTTTAATTTAATTTTAATTTTACTTATTTTTTCATTGTTTGGGATTCATTGAGGGTACAAAGAATTAGGTTATACTATTGCATTTGTTAGATAAAGTCCCTCTGATAATTGTGTCTCACCTCCAAGAGGTGTGCCATACACCATGACCCCCCATCCTGCTGGAGATAGAGTCTCACTTTGTCACCTTTGGTAGAGTGCTGTGACATCATAGCTCACAGCAACCTCAAACTCCTGGGCTTAAGTGATTCTCTTGCCTCAGCCTTCCAAGTAGCTGGGACTACAGGCACTCATAACACCCGGCTATTTTTAGAGATGAGGTCTCACTCTCTGGCTCAGACTGATCTTGAACCTGTGAGCTCAGACAATCCACCCACCTAGGCCTCTCAAGTGCTGGGTTTACAGGTGTGAGCCACCATGCCCAGCCCAAAAGGTTAGGTCTTGAAGTATCCTCAAGCAAAGGATAACAAAGCCAAATTCTTCCTTGTTGCCAATAAATAGAAGTCCTTGTTCTTGATGACAATATGTTGCAATATGTCACTGGGATACTAGGTGGCTCGTGGAAGTTTTAGGAGACAGAGGACACAGCTAGCAACTTTTGTGGTCCTTATACCCAACTTAGTTGCCTTCAGTGATCCCCTGATTGTTTCCTCAGCATTCAGACCCTGCCAGGTTGGGATCTTAAAGCTCACAAGAATCTTTCAGGGGCATGTCTCACAGTGCCTCCTGACTCCAGTTCCCATGGGGTAGGGGAGTCTCTCAGACTGTCCAAGAGTGTAGTTATGATCCTGGTTGGTGGATTAAGATAGCCATGCTTTAGGCCCCTGCTAAGACCTTCTCATGACTTTTCCACAGAACTCCCTGATCACCAAGACTTTCTCAGTATGGCTGCCTCACTAGCCATGAAAAATATAGCAAGTCCAATCCAACTTGCATTCAAATCTGGTTGCTGTATACTGTTTGAATCCACCCACTCTTTCAAGCTTTCCACTTAACACAGTTTCCCCCAACAACTAAAAAGTCTGAAAAGGCTTCCTCCCATCCTGGACCTCTGTGGAGGGCTAACTGATCCTGGTGGTTGTGCTCACTTGCCTAATTTGTTAGCTTTCCAGCTCATTGCCTCCTCTCTGTGCTCCCCAAGCTACAACTCTGGGTAATGTCCTCATGCCAAGTGTGGCTGGGTTTTCTCTTTTTCCCCTAGTTGTTCTAGGAGAGCTCAACTAAAAAATCCTTCTGGTCCATCATCTTGCTTCATCTCTCATTTTTAATTTTAAAAAGTAATTTATCTGTGTATGTGCAAAGAGAAAGAAAAATCTCTGAAGTATTGATTCAAATCTAGCCATGAATATACTAGCTAGATTTGATTCAAACCTCCAGAATCATAATTTTGCCTCTCTCTATTACTATGGAAAGACATAATTATGATTTGGATTTTTAATTTCTCTTTTGTATATTTTTATCTTATGATTGTGATCCAACGGGCATATGTAATCCTTATACTCAGAAGAAAGGAAAAACTATTTTCATTTTGAATAAAAGAAAATCCAGATATAGGTGGACGTAGAGAGAGGATGATTAGAGGATGCCTGGAAGTCAATGAAACTGGTCTAGATAAGAGGGAATGAGGAACAGGGGAGGAGGAAGAGCCAGCTGAAGGAAGAGGCTTTGCAGAGAGAAAATTTGTAAGACTTGCAGAGTTGAATTTGAGAGTAAAGATTAAAATCTGGCAAAGAGGGGTATTATAGCACAGTAATTAAATGTTCAAGTCTGGGGCTAGACTATGTATATTCCAGTCCTAGCCTTGACTTTTGGTAACTTACATAAACATAAACCTCTCCACCTCTCTGATTCTCAGTTTGTTTATTTATAAAATTAGGAGAACAATTGTATCTTTTTCATAGAATATTACTTATTAATATTCATTAGAGGGATGTCAGTTGGAAGACCAGGCTTAGGAGTTAAAACTGATGAGTTTAGTTTTTGAGAAGCTCATTTTGAGCTTTTGGTATTAGCAGTCTGAGAAACCCAACAGTGGAAAATGTGATGCTTTAGCTTGAAGGAAAGATAAAGAAAATAGAAGGAAAATTTTAGGTTGCTTCATTCACATAAAGGTGAAGGTTGAAACTTAGAGAAAAGGATGATCAGTAAAGAAGTGGGGGGAGGACTCTAGGAGCCTTTTACTTGTAGAATCAGGAGGAAGAGCTAGGAAAGGAATGGAAAAAGAAGAATTAGAAAGGACAAAAAGGAAATTAAGGGATTGTAGTGTTTTTCTGAAGGTGGAAAGCAGGCAGAAATGAAAAAGCAGAATAAGAGACTTTCAGAGGTTCAGATCTTGCAAGTGATGCATATCTAAGCTCCCAGAAGGAGGTAGGATGAAAATCTTTGGGGCACTGAAGAGACCAAGGAATGTTACCCAAGATGGGAGAGAGTCTTTGTATAAGGTCGATGTCACAGAGTGTTGTGGTGAGTAGGGAGGAAGCACATAGGTGGCCAAACCATCCATGTCTAGGACTATGGACCTCTGTCTGTCATCTTGGTGTCTGAGGGACATTTGTGAATCCTTCAAAGAAAGGAAAATTATTGAAGTTAAATAAAGTAACACACTTTACCGATATCTACTTACCTAATTCACAAGGTTGCCTGATACTTATCATCACCTCAGTAAATCATGCCACTGATACTCTCAATATACCGATACCAGAGGCTAGAAGGCTGCTTTCTGGGACACCTGACTGCTGCCTCCAGTTAGCTGACATGGGTAGCTCAGGTTGGATAAGGGTGTTGGTTGGTTGACTGTTGTGGTACATTAATCTATGTAGTATTCTCTTCTCTCTTACAAATGAATCTAAAAAGCATAGTTACTTAATTATAATATTTAATTTTTTTCCTGTTGACTACTAATCATAAATAGAATATAAGAAATGCCATTTTAAAAATCTGGGATTTGAGCTTATGTATTATCTAATATGTGTAAATAGGATTTCGAATCAAATCCAGCCTTCTTCCTTGGTCTTCCTTCATCTATTCTGTCTATATCCTCTGATTTCCTAATTCTCTTTGATTCCTTTAGTTATTCCAGATGCACTCTGGATGTACGGATCATGTAACATTTCCGTAGAGCCATCCTGTCTGGCTCTGGAGGTAGCTTTCTAATTAAAGTCGTTATCTCTCTGTACCACATTGCTCCTTGGATTTTGAAAGTGTTTGTAGATCATGAGACTATTTGTATTTGTTTACATTTTCCAAAGGTTGAGGGAAATAGCATATTGAAATGCAGCCAATAACCACCCACTTGTTCACTTTGTTTTCTACTATTCTCATAAGACACCAAATATGATGTCTTCACGATCAGTTACAAGATGGATGGAAAGAGGAGGAGGGACGTGTCTTCTGCACTTATTTTGCTGTCTCTCATTTTGCTTAGATTGACAGTGTCCTTGTCTTTGACTTTGTAGTGTCAGTTTGTGACAAAGTAAGAAGATGTGATACTTTATAAAATAATCCATTTGAAGTTTACTTGTTATTTGCAAACAGGAAGAGCATGATAAAGTATAAAATAATTTTTCCTCTCCATTACAGACCACATTGTAATTTCTGCAGCATCTCAAGGCTCTTTTTGCAAACATTCAGAGTAAGCATTAAAGAAGGCACTATACCCATAGTCTTGCTGGAAATGACTTAGGAAGGTGGACTCAGAAATTATCATTGCCACGTCACCTACTTCCTGGTCACATTTAGCCTATGTGTGGTCTCAATTCTTTTCTTTCCATGGGCCTTTGGATCATTTAGCCCTAAGAGACTGGAGCTGAAGTCCATCATATCTGCTGAAATGGGCCAATTCCCTTTGTTATACATACCAGGACCAAATTCAAGAATGGATTGCATTGCAGAAGTTGAAGGCAAAAACTGGAATAGGCAAGAGTAGGTAGTAACAGGGATATAGGGACATGGCACTTGGGACTTTGGAGAGCAAGCAAGGCATGTGAGCCAACCATGTACCATCTCTGGCCTTTACGATGATAAAACAAACAAAAAAACAAACAAACAAAAAACCCACAAAGAAACAGAACAAAATGGGCTACATATGGCTTTGTGAAGCCCATGTTTAGATGGCTCTTCCACTGTATCAGGAACTTTATTGGGTTTCTCACTATATTTGACTCCTCCTCACCCCGGGCTGGCCCTAGTGTTACCCCATGCAGGCATTATTACCCTCCAACAATAGTCATGCGGCTCCAGCAGGCACCATGCCACAGAGAACTTAATGCTCTCAAGATCCTGGGGAGTAACAGCATCTGTAAGTTAGGGGAGGTTTGTGGGATTTTGGAAGATGAGGAAATAAGGCATTAAGAACAGAAGAAAAGAATGAATAGATTTCTGAGGGGAATGGTGGTCAAGAAAATTGAAACATTTAGTTCAAGGATTAATCTTCTTTGGGTAATACTGAGTTCTTCCCTGAAAGAATACTAATATATGTTATAAAAATATTCTTAATCCTCATTAGATTTCCTTTATGCCTTAGGGCTTGACTTTCCCTAAATCAGTCGAAAGGCTTCTTGCTTGATTAAACGAGTTCTCAAAATAAGTTTTTCAAAGCTCCAAATCTGACAGGGAAGTGGAAGGAGACAAGAAATTAAGAAAAATTTTTATGAAATCTTTGAATAAATGAAAGAATTAAACCTATCTTCTGCTTTGAGAATGTGAGGAATGCTTTATCTTCGTCTGAAGTTCTATGAACAGCAGCAGCAGCCAGCCCCCCTCAGTGACAAATTTCTCAGATAGATATCAGAACTCAATAGGATTCCCTAGTCTCAACCTGAATATTCTGAGTTCTAACTTTTAAAGGCTAAATGAAAAGTATTATCTTTTTGAGCTTTATTGGTTTTCAGTGGCCTCTTGAGATGAATTCCCTCTGCACCCATACCATTTGAACAAAGCTGCCCCTTAATGCATGACTCTCTTAATGCTTTCTTTTTTCTCTGTGAGAAAAAAAATATATATCAGCTATGGCCTAGATTCAATAGTCAATGAACCCAGGCAAAAATTTGCAAGGATAGATCTGAAGCAAACATTAGCACTGACCAAATAGTTGTCCTTTGCATTTTATTTCCTCACTTTGGTCATCTCTGTTATTTGTCCCTTTAGCAGGGACAGAGAAAAAAGGTGATGTGTTTGCTGTCTCTTGCAAACTTCACACTGTAGAAACGGGTTGCTTGTGCTTTGGCTCTCTGCTGGTAGTTTAGATAACTACCAACAAATTGGTAGAGGTTTTATCTTTAAGCTCTTTTGCAGACATTGAAAAGTGCTTTGCTAAATATTTCTGATGACATTTTCCAAACAGTGAAGAAAGTATAGCTTTATATATATTTAATTAAATAATAATTACTTATGGTTTTATATTAAATTTAAGAGAAAATATTGGAGCAAAATTTAAAGAAATAGCACCACCTAGGGACAAGTTAATGCCAGCTCTGCGATTTCTGCCTTCTGTCTCCTTAACAGTCTTGGATTGCCATCAATTTTAATTGTAAGGGTATGTTTTAAATCCTTATTCCAAAGTAGTTCCCAGACTTTTCAGTCTTTAGACCCGTTTGCAGTTCTGACAGTCAAGACAAAGCTCTGGGATCAGATAACTTTCAGGAGCTCTCTTTGCTGTGTGCCTTGTGGTCAGAGATAGTACTATATTTACTCTCATGATTGCATCTCTTTTTTCTCTAAAAATATTATTTTCAAGAAAGCTTCAAGCTTACTTTCATCCTCCTTCCTCAATCTTTTCTAATTGGGGTAATAACACGAATATGGAGAAACTATTCTATCATTTTTTTTTAACCCCATCTATCTGAGAACCTTTAACTATGATGATTTTTTTCAGTCAAACTGAAGATAACGCTTAGCTTAACATTTTTCCTCAGCACAGACTGTCAGCAAGAGTTACAGTCTATGTGTAACTTCTTTCCTTCTTTCTAAGGAATAGAATTACAGGATATAATAAAATTCTTGCATTGAAATCTTATAGTTTTATAGTTATTTTGGCCCATAGTTTGAAGCAATGGTTCTTAAACTTTAGTGTGCTGTGTGTGTTAGAAACAGGGACCCTCTTACACTAATTCCAATTCAGTGAGTTTGGGTCAGGGCACAGAAATCATATTTTTTACAAAAACCTTGGGAGATTAAGATGTAGGCAGTCCATAGTCCACTTTAAGAAATAAAATGATTAAGAAGTAAAATGATTGTTTTCCAAAGTAGAATTTTTAAATCAAAAAGTCATTTAAAAGCACAGATATTTATATGTCACCACAAAATGAACATGCATGTTTGAAACCTCATATTTAACCTCAAACTTAGAGAAATGTTTCTCCTGGAACTTAGAAAAAATAATAGAGGTACAATATTTGAATGAAAACATTTTCTCTCTATTGTGAATACTTTTGATATAAAATAACAGTGATATTTTCTTTTTGACCTATTTTCAGAGGGAATTCTGTAAACTTGACTATTCCTTGATTAAATGCAGAACTTCAGTATTTGGCATAATGGTGACTGGTACATAGATTCTGCATATATTTTATGTTTTGGTATAAACTATGTCGAGAAGTTCCATAATTTACATCATGAATGAAAAGCGATGCAGAATCCAGCACACATTTCCAGCTGATCATTCAAATGGCAATTTGCTAATGAGTTGCATGCCTTAATCTTGTGGTTCTAATCAGTTAAGTGAACCAAGAGATTCTCTTTTGGAACATTCAAAGTCACTTCTTTTTTAATGGAACTAGAATGTAGGGAATGGTGGAGGGTGCCAGATTACTTCTGAGAGTTGCAGCAATTTACTGCAGTTTAATCAACTTCAGGTCAAACAAGACCATGCAAGTTAACACATCATTTGCATTTTTTTCGGGTACCCTAGTCAAAAGTTGAAAAATTAAAACACCTGGAAGGAAACCTTTGTCAGTAGATCACAAGAGAAAAACACTTAACATTTGGGGTGACTGTTTCTTTAAGCTTCTTTGTAATGTGATGTTATGCAGTAGTAACTCAAGATGTTGTACACATTTTATCTTTTTCTTTCAAAATTATCTTTGTCTCTGTGATATATGATCATACTTTTTAAAAACGTTTGAATTAATATTTTCTGGGCACTGTCAGCTGTGTCCACAGGGATGTTTCAGACTGATGTCCTGGCTCCAGAATACCTCCATTGTTTTGCTCTCTCTCTTTTTTTTTAGAGTAAAGATGGCAAAAGTCCACTGCACATGACAGCTGTCCATGGAAGGTTCACACGGTCACAAACCCTCATTCAGAATGGTAAGAAAGATGCTTTAGTAGTGTCTATTTGAATAGTTTTTGGGTCTGAGTTTGGCTGTCAGTCATCTGAACATGAATCTGGATGGTCTGTTTTAGAGTTTGGAGAAGCACGGATTTACATAACACTTGGATGTACTTTGCTAAAAGCTCTTCATCAGACATATCATTAGCACCCAGCTTAGTAGGAAAAACACAAAACCAAAAAAAAGATTGAAACTAATATAACCTCTATGGAAAAAAGTATGGAGAATTCTCAAAGAACTAAGAGGACCTTCTATCTGATCTTTCAATCCCATTACTAGGTATCTACCTTGAAGAAAAAAAATCATTGTACCACAAGGACATTTGCACTAGAATGATGTTTATTGCAGCTCAATTCACAATTGCCAAGATGTGGAAGCAACTCAAGTGCCCATTAGTCCATGAGTGGATTAACAAACTGTGATAAATGTATACCATAGGGTACTACTCAGCCATAGGAAAAGATGGAGACTTTATATCTTTTATATTACCTGGATGGAGCTGAAACACTTTTTTTAGTCAAGTATCACAAGAATGGAAAGACAAGCAGCCGATATATTCAATACTAATATGAAACCAATATGTAAACAAAACACACCCACTTGGAAGAAAAACACAAGTATAGTCTAACGAGGGGGAGGAGAGAAGGTGATTGGCAGGTTCTCCCCCAATGTGCACAAGGTAAGGGTTTTCAGCATGTCCCCTGGGTGAAGGGCTCCATTAAAACTTGACCTTTACCTTAGAAATGAAAACAGTGTAACCTAAACATTTGTACTCTCATATTAATCTGAAATAACAAAACCTCCCATAAAACCACAGATTGACAATCAATTCCCAGGCAGGCTAAGAACATGTCAACTTTGAAGCTGGAAGTTATATACAGTAGAACAGACATCCTCAAACTACGGCTCATGGGCCACATGTGGCCTGTTGAGGACATTTATCCGGCCCACTGGGTGTTTTTGCCACTGCTGCCTGTCCTGCTTAGCAGCCAACTCGACCCGGGGCCCTCAGTCTGGCCCTCCAACGGTCTGAGTGACAGTGAACTGGCCCCCTGTTTAAAAAGTTTGAGGACCCCTGCAGTAGAAGCTCAGTATTTGACCACCTCCCTACATCGAACACCTCCTTAAGTTGACCTGATTTTCACAAACCAGACCTGCACCACATGTGTATATCAATACAATAAGCCTAGTTTCATATGTTGACAACCTCTTTAAGATGACCTGATTTTCATAAACTGCACATGTGCCACATGTACATATCAGTCCTGTAGGCCTAGTTCCCCTAGTTTCTTATGTTGACCAGTTTATTATAATCCCTTGGGTGGTTAATTTACAGAGGTTCTACTGTACTTGAACCTCTGAACAAGATCCGGTACCGTTCATACTGAAATTAATAAAGATAAATAGCAAATGTTTTTTAGCAACAAATCTGAATTTTTAAAAAATATTTTTAGAATTGACCATAGTTTCTCAGGTTGGGCAAGAAATTAATTAAAGTACTTGGGCAAAGGCAAGAAAAAATGAGATGACTCAGAGGAAAAGTAGCTAAGTACATGACTTAAAGGATCATAAAATCATAGACTTGATAGAGACCTTGGAAAGTCATGTAATGTAGTACTTTTCCAGGCCCATAACAAAGGTATGCTTGAACCATTGGATTGTCTCTGAAGCCAAAGTACTAGGGAGTATCACTTCACAGCATGGTTTGTGCTACTTAGAGGGGGTCATGGCTGGTGTCTGTGAGTGGGTTGACTTTGAGAACACAACTTCTATTATCTTAGCAAATCTTAGAGGTGATTTTAAAAATATAAAAGGCTTAGTCCAGATCTTAAGCTGACATTCCAGGTCAATCCAGCAGTTCCTCAACTACTTTTAGTTGACCCATATTTCTACTTCTGAAAATTCTGATAGTATTACTTTCCCTTGGGCCTAAATTTTTGTCATCTGTAAGAATTTTGGATGACATACGCTGGAATTGTCAGTGGCACTGAGTTGTGTCATAGGCACTCATGTTACAAAATGAAGTTATTTGACATTCAGATGGAAGGCCAGCCAGTGAAATTGTGCTTAGGAAGCAAAATGTCTACAGCAAAATGGACAATTTATAAGCCTGTCAGTTAAGTTGCAGGGGAAAAGAAATCCTAACAAATGTCCAGCAAGCCAAAGAAGATGAAATGGAAATTAACTGCACAGCATCCATTATTTCTAATTTGAAATCTATGCCCTGCTTTTGACAGTCAATCTATTGAAAAGGTCACTTTGTTTTATTTTTCTGGATATAAATAAAGGGGGGGGTAGTGACCCCAGTTTCTCTCTTTTGAGCACTTTTCTTATCTCACTGTACTGCTTAGCTGTTTTTCAAAAACAGTGCCCACCTCCTTGAAATCAAACAAAACATTCAAATCAAATAAAACTTTTGGAAAAAAAAACATTAAAAAATGTAATATAAACTTAATCAGTGGGCCTTAGCTCTGTGGCATAACGACTTTTGTTCCCTTTTAGAGCAATCCCAAGCACAGGGACAGGGCTGGAGAGTGCAAGTTTTCACCTTGTCCACACTGGTGACAAGGTTTATCCCTGCGTGCCACACTGTACTGTCTCCGTACTGGGCACCAAGACCATGGCCGTCTCTCCTTTGTCCTGCTAGTAAGCTTACAACAATCCCAGGGGTTGCTGGCTGGTTTGACCTCTCTCAGAGCCATCCTGTAGGCCAAAAGACTTCCGTGCTCTCTTTGGGCATTCTTTTTAGGCTTTTGAATTGGGGCAAGACCTGAAAGAGACCCCATCTCTTACCCTCAGTGATCATCCAGGGGTCTTTGCTGCAGAGCCTGTCTCATTCTTGCCTCACCTGGCATCTTGCTTTAGCCACACCCCCATATAAATCTTTTCAACTACCATATGAGAAAGAGGTAATAATATTGTCTCCATTTTAAAGATGGGGAAGCTGAGGCAGAGAGGGTCATCACTTGTGTCAGGATATGTGGCTGGTATGTTAAGGAAGAGGGATCAGAACATAGGCAGTCTGACATTGAACTGAACGCTTATGAATAAATAACATGATTTCTGGGAAACCAATGTTATTAAATTTGTTTTTTTAACAATTTGAAATCTGTAAGTAACTCCAGAATTTTCTTATATTTGAAATAAAGTTGTCCCTGTAAAAGGATGATTTGACATTCTCTTCTCTCAGTGAACGCTTCTTAGCAGTCCTATCACATATGAGAGCTGTGAATTCTTCCATCTGACATTTTTTTAAATGCCCTTGGGGAGAAGAATCGGAAGTTCTTTTCTTTCTTCCTGTTTGTTGGCTTCCTTCTGTAAAAATCCTGGGTTGCTGCCAGGACTGTCTCTGTCCAGAGGCTCATGCTCCCGGGGCCTGGGGTCAAGTCCTCTTGCAGGGGGCACAACTCAGCGTCATCCCCTCTGTGCTCTAGGAGCTGGGATGCTGGAACCACATGAAACATCATCCAGCTCCTAGGACCAAGGGAACATGCTCCTGAGGGATGTTCTTTGTATTTATGTGTTTGTTTTGTTAAATTGCTTTGGTGTTTGGACTTTGTATAGTATTTCTCTGCCTTGCTGACCACTCTCCAGGCAGGGTTACTAGTTCTTCACAGTTGCTTTGGTAAGACAATCATTTAAAAAATATTGTCTTCCTTCCTATTTAGTAAACAGAGAGTGCTGTCAGATCATGTTTTTGTTGTCTGACGCCGCACTGTCACAGTGAGAAGGGGAAGGGAACTAAAAGAAGACACAACCTGGTATCAGGAAGCTTGTGATCCAGCCATTCGCTCCAGGCAGTTACTTAGATGCTGTCCAGCAGGTTTCAAAAGTTCTAGGTTAGGATGACTCATTGTGAGATTTGGACCCTTGTGGCTCACAATCTTTCTGTGGCAACTTAATAATATGGCCATTCTTGTTTGTACAATAAAAAACTAAGTTTAGATGAATGCTTAGATAATGCTGATGAATTATTATCCCTTCTGACATACCCTGCATACTTCTAAACTCACAAATGTTTATTTTCCTCACTTAGTATCAATAATCAATTATCAACAGTTTGGCAATCTTCAAATTAATAGTTAAGATTTTTTTAAATTTCAATTTCTATTTTTGTTTCTTTAGAGACAGGGTCTCATTCTGTTGCCCAGTGTAGAATGCAGTGGCATAATTATAGCTCATTGCAGCCTCAAATTCTAGGGCTCAGATGATCTTCCTGTCTCACCTTGTAAAGTAGCTGAGATTACAGGTATATACCACCACATCTGGCTAAGTTTTTAAAGTTTTTTAGAGACAGGGTCTTGCTATGTTGCCCAGGCTGGTCTCAAACTCTTGGCTTCAACTGATCCTTCTGCCTCAGCCTCCCCAAGTGATAGAATTATAGGTGTGGGCTACTATCCTTGGCTAAGATATTTAATTTGAATTCTAAGAAGTTTGAAATTTTTTCAAGTGGAAATAGAAAGGTTTGTAGAGTGATTATAAAATAGAAATTCACTCATAGTAGGGCCTACTTTAATAAAAAACATATTTCTAAATAGCAAATACACAGTCTCTTTTAGTTTTCTATTGAGTATTATGATATTTTCCTAAAAATATTTTAAATGATAATAAAAGCATATATAGACAATACATAATTATCTGTATTTTTACAGTTTTTTTTTTTTTTTTTTTTTTTTAAGACAGAGCCTCACTCTGTTGCTCAGGCTAGAGTGTAGTGGCATCAGACTAGCTCACACCAATCTCAAACTCCTAGATTCAAGCAATCCTCCTGTATCAACCTCCCGAGTAGGTGGGACTACTAGTATGTGCCATAATGCCTGGCTAATTTTTCTATTTTTAGTACAGACAGGCCTCAGTCTTTCTCAACCTGGTCTTAAACTTCTGAACTCAAGCAATCCTCCCACCTTGGCCTCCCAGAGTGCTAGAATTATAAACCTGAGCCGTCCCATTTGGCCTATAGTTTTAAGTTGACTCATAAAATGATAATAACAAGAAAACCCTTATCAGCTCATACCCACTCTTTATTCCACCCTTCCAAATATTTTTTATTCTTTTCTTTCTCTACCCAATTTTTGGCATATTTGAGGCTGGTAAATCTGGAGGCCCTAACTCTTCTTTAGAAAAGTTTGGTGGCTTTTGGCTATGAGAGATGTGAAATGATGCAGTGTTTGTCTGGGGCAGAGGCTTCTCAGAAGTCTGGGGAACTTCCTCCCACATCTCCTGAGATCAATTCCACAGGTGGGCTTTCCAGGTAGACCACTGTGGGAAGTTCTTAGACAAATCAGTGCATCCTAGATTGTTTTGTGGTGTCCCTAGAGACCAGGTGGCTACCTGTCCCCAAAACTACCTTCAATCATAAAATGAATCAATCTAAACTGGATACTTCTAAATTCAGATCCTAATGAACTCTCTCTTAAGTCCCTAGAAGACCACAATAACTAACTTTATTTTGTTGTTTTCATGATTATAAAATTAGCACATACTCCTTATAAACTAAAATTAAGTCGTTAGAGAGAACCTTTGTGATCCCCACCAATGTGTCACTCCAACCCCATCCAAGAATTTCTATTGACAGTTTGGTGAATGTTCTGGATTTTTGCTATGTATTTAAAACTCTCTGTTTTACCAACACTTCTGGCTAGAAAAAGTGTTGTTTGCCAAAAATAAATCTTGAGGAGTTGTTGGTCATAATAATCAATAGCAGGATTAACTGGAAAGAAGGACCTTTAGATGTTATTATGGGGATTTTATAATAGTCTTATTGCAAGAGAAGAAGTAACGCTCCTCATATCTGAGAAGACTCTCATCGGCTTCTTTTTGGCATAGTGCTTGAGTATACTGCCAACGGGAATGCAGATGGGCACAGCTTTTCTCAGAAGCTATTTGTTAGTGTCAATCAAGAGCCTTTAAAACATTCATATTTTTTATCCAGTAGTTCTCCTTCTAAAAATGTTGCTGAAAGAAAACTTATGAAAGGTAAAGATTATTGTAAATATGTTTATTCTTGTATTTTTTTTTTTTTTTTTTTGAGACAGAATCTCACTATGTCACCCTGGGTAGAGTGCCATGGCGTCACAGCTCATAGTAACCTCAAACTCTTTGGCTTAAGCGATTCTCTTGCCTGAGCCTCCTGAGTAGCTGGGACTACAGGCACCTGCCATAATGCCTGGCTGTTTTTTGTTGAAGTTATCATTGTTGTTTTAGCTGGCCCTGGCAGGGTTCGAACCTGCCAGCCTCACTGTATGTGACTGTCACCGTAACCACTGTGCACCAGCCCTGAGGCTATTCTTGTGTTTTTCTTAACAACAAAAAGTTGGGATAGCCTCAGTGCCTGGTAATTGAGGACTTGTTAAGTAATTCTCTAAATTCTGATATTATGTAGCCAGTGATGATTATACAGGATGTCCATTAAATTTGTGTGCAATTTAAAATAGTAAACTATTAATAAGAAAAAAATTAATGACATGGGAAATGTTTGTGTTATAATATCAAAGGAAAAATCAGGATACAGAACTCTTTCTACACTATGATCTCAGTTGTGGGAAAATTCTGGGAAAATGCACACGTGTACACATACACACAACAGGAAGGAAATATTCCAGAATGTTAATACTGACTGTCTTGTGTAATCAGTGAATTTATAAATAACTTGTATTTTCTTGTTTATATTTGACTGTATCTTCTAAATTTTCTTCAATTTGAAAATTATTTTCTTAATCAAAAATAAATTATTCAAAGCAAATTTATCATATCTTACTAGATTTATCAAAGCCATTCGTGTAATCTTTACATTTTTTAGCATTTAGTATTTCTTCTCTTTTTTATTTTTTGGGATAGAGTCTCACTATGTTGCCCTCAGTAGATTGTTGTGGCATCAGCTCACCTTAACCTCAAACTCTTGGGCTTAAGCGATTCTCTTGTCTCAGCCTCCCAAGTAACTGGGACTACAGGCACCCACCACAACACTTGACTATTTTTTGGTTGTAGTTGTCATTGTTGTTTAGCAGGCCCAGGCCTGGCTCGAACCCACCAGCTTCAGTGTATGTGGCCAGTGCCCTATTCTCTGAGCTGCAGGTGCCAAGCCAAGATTTGGTATTTCTTATTCTGGCACACATAGATGTGTGTACAGTTTAGACATACACACTGATCATTATAGCATTAGTATATCTTGCAATGGTGTATTTTAGTTTAATTATAGCTTACTTTAGGTTAGTGTAAATGATAATGAGAATAAGGTGAAAATTTAAGGTAAATTTGTAGAGCATTTTGTGAAACATAATTTTCTAATGAGGTCGCTCTAAAATACCTGGTATCTAAGAGCATGATTTGATAATTCATTTACCTGCAGTTTTCCATTGCGATGCAGAGATTTATTTCTGAATAGGATTGCCAGGAAAGAAAACCTTGGACTCACTTGCATTCTGTGCCCCAGTGTCCAGGTGTTTTCTCTTGCTGGAGCAGAAGTATACATGACCTTATATGTTCACAGGCACACCCAGTGCCTGTTTATTTCTCTGGGGTGCTCACCTATTCTCTACTTCCTTAACCTTTTCCTGTCATTTGGTTTAGGCCCCTTTTTAAATAATAATTGAGATATAATTCATATAGTAGAGAAGTCACCATTTTCAATTCAGTGGATTTTAGTATTTTCAAGGTTGTATAGCCATCACCACTACCTAATTCTAGAACATTTTCATCACCCCAAGAGAAACTTTATACTCATTAGCTGTCACTACCCAAGGACTACTTCCTCTGTCCTCCAGCCCCTGGAAACCACTAATCACCTCTCTGTATCTATGAATGTGTTCAGGCCCTTTTCTTGAATTTTGATTCTTTTAGACATTCAGGCAATATTGATTTAGTCAGTCAACTAACATACCTTAACCAAAATAAACTCCAAATGGATCAGATGTCCAAGTCTAAAAAATGAAACCTTTTCAGTATAGAAAACATGTCAATGTCTTTGGTGCCATGGATAGGGAAAGCCTTTCTGACTATAACTCACAATCCAAAGACAACAAAAAGGTTGGTAAATTTAAAAAAAATTTTTGAAAGATAAAACACCATACATAAAATCAAAAGACAATAAAAAACCTGGGAGAAAAATACTTATAACATATCTTGCTAATAAATGTGTAGTTTCCCAACATTTTAAGAGCTATTAAAAATCAAGGAATAAAAGATCACACACACACACACACACAGGTTTAAGAAAAATGGGCAAAGTCATGAAAAATAATTCAGAGACAAAGACATATAAATGGTTCTGGTATATTTGAAGAGATGTTTAAGAGATATTGAAGAGATGTTTAAGTTCCTTCCTAATAAGAGAAGCATGTGAAAAACTGTAGGGCAGTAAGATAACTGGCTCACCCATTATGACAGATACTCAAAAACTTGACAAGACTATCAGTCACTCTTGTGAGGTGCTGGTTGGCGCGAATTGAACAGTGTCTACAGAGGCACTGTCTTTGTCTGTTTGCATTGCTAAGGAATACCTGAGGCTGGGTAATTGATAGAGAAAAGAGGTTGGTTCATGGTTCTGGATTTGTGCTAGAAGCATGGCACCAGCATCCTCTTCTGGGGAGGGACTCAGGCTATTTCCACTCATGGCAGAAGGTGAAGGAGAGCCTGTGTGTGCAGATCACATGGCAAGAAAGGAAGGGAGAGAGAGAGAGAGAGAGAGAGAGGGAGAGAGGTGCTGGCCTCTTGGAACAACCAGCTCTCCTGGGAACTAAGAGTGAAAATGATACCAAGCCATTTGTGAATAATCCGTCCCTGCAATCCTGATACCTCCCACCAGGCCCCTCCTCCAACACTCATATTTCAATATGAGACTTGGGGAGGGGGTGTCAAATGAACCATATCCAAACCATAGCAGGCACTAAAGAGGTCAATTTGGCAAAATCTAACAAAACCACATATTTATTGATTTGTCCTTTGACCTAGAAATCTTCCTTCTAGGAATTCCTAGGAAGAATTTACCCCGAAGACACATGACAAATATGAAACAACATGTGCGTGAGATCGCACTGCAGTGTTCCTGATGACAGCACAATGTTATTTATAATCTGAATGCTCATTCATAGGAGAGGCGTGTACTAAACTAGTACATCCATGAGATAAAAACCAATAAAGCTCTACAAAAATGAGGGAGATCTTCAAGTTGTGATCTTTAAGAGTGGGTTCCAGGGTATATTGTTATATGAAAATAGAAAGTATTTTGCAAAAAGAAACACAAGAAGCATAATCTAAAACAAATTAAAATGATTACCATAGGATGTGTGTGAGGAAGAAATTGAAGGGATAAGAATGAGGAGGAAGCTTTTAAAATATATAATTTTGACTTTTGAAACATGTCCATGTTTTATATATTGATATAATAAAAAGATGAAAATTCAGTAAAGTTTTAACAAACAGAATCAAATGAACCTGTTTGTATATCAAATTGATGATATAAACATACAGAACTAAGAAAATGCCATGGAGGCTATGTTAACCAGTTTGATGAAAATATTTCAGATTATATATAGAACCAGCACACTGTACCCCATGACTGCATTAATGTACACAGCTATGATTTAATAAAAAAAATATATATATATATATGCATACAGAATAAAGAATCCAGGTAACTTCTGAGCAAAGTACTCCTTGTATGTGCTAAAATCATTGTGAGAAACTTTGCTGAGAAACAGGATATCCACACAGTCTCAAAGTATCATCCCACAGATTGCTTGTTAATTGCCAAGAGGAAATTTTGGACTAGAATGTTCTGGCAGGTACCACCTCAATCAAATAATCAAACTTTTTTTTTAATTGTGGTAAATATACATAAACATAACATAAAATTTCCCATTTTAACCATTTTAAGTTTATAGTTAGGTGACATTCAGTAAATTTGCATTATTACATAACCATCACCACCATCCATTTCTAGAACTTTTTCTGTTCTCAAACTGAAATTTTGTACCATTGCAAGCAATCAAATTTTGCACGTCCCAGTAATGGAACAACTATGTGTGTGCTGAGGAGATGCAGTGGGACATGTGTATCAGCGCTGGGCATTCTTGTTGAAATGTTTAGCTCAAATCTAATAATGAAGATGTTTATTAAATCTGAGAATAATGGAGATGTTTATTAAATCTAATAATGAAGATGTTAATGAAAATGTTTAGCTCAAATCTAATAACTCATCAGACAACTCAAGGAGGCACAATGGCCCACATGGCTCCTGGCTTGACCTCTAAAAATATCAATGACATGAGAAACTTTAAAAAAATAAATAAGTAAATAAAAGCCAAGAGAATTATGTTATACTAAAGAGACATGAAAACTAATTGCTATCAGAATCTTTGATTAGAGCCTGGATTAAAACAAAAACAACAAACTAAAGCACATTTTGGAGACAATTGTACTAATTTTGGAGGAAGATGTACTAATATTAAATCAAATTATTTTATCAATGTTAAATTTCTTGGATGTGATGATGGAATTGTGGTCGTGGCTGAGCATGGCTGTGTTCTGGCTGGGCACCTGTAGCTCAGCGGCTAGGGCGCCAGCCACATACACTAGAGCTGGCAGGTTCAAAGCCAGCCTGGGCCTGCCAAACCACAAAGACAACTACAGCAAAAAAAATAGCTGGGCATTGTGGTGGGTGCCTGTAGTCCCAGCTACTTGGGAGGCTAAAGCAAGAGAATCGCTTAAGAGTTTGTGGTTGCTGTGAACTGTGACGCCACAGCACTCTACAGAGGGCAACATAGTGAGACTGTCTCCAAAAAAAAAAAGAATGGCTGTGTTCTTAGAAGAAATGTGCATGGGGTGAAACATCATGATGTTATCTTTAAAGGGTTCCTCAGATAAACGAACAAATAGATCGACTATATCTACCAGCACACACATATGGAAAGAATGAAAGAAAGAAATGTAGTAAAATAAAAAGTTGGGGGGAAAGAATACAAAATGAAACAGGATGAAAGTACTATATTATTAAAATGACCATAGTTGATTAATCTCATAGTTTTTATAAACAGAGGCATTTTCAGTTTACAGTTTATGCTTTTACCATTTTTCTCATCACATTTTGAGCTAATCAACCTATGTAAAATTTTTTCCTGAACTCCATCCCCTTTGGTTCTTGAGCTTTTGCATGAGGTTCACATAGGTCTTTAATTCAACAGGTAAAACTAAAACTGAATATGTCTTCAGAATGATATTTTATGAGATTTGATTACCTTGTTCATTCAGAATCTAGTTGTAAGATTTTAGAACCCTAAAGAGGACAGTATAGAGAGGTCTTTCGAAAGCATTGCTGTCAGCAATTCTCCCCGTGCAGATATAATACTACTGCCGTTTCAGTTGGTGCTGTATCCCCCTAAAGAACAGAGGTGCACACTGGAGTAGAAAAGAAGTCAACATTTGGTCTACGTGAGGGATTAACAGAGAATGTAGTATCTGAATCAAGCTGAATCTTTGTGTTATTTTTATTAAAATGTCTCTTTCAGGAGGTGAAATTGACTGTGTGGATAAAGATGGCAACACTCCTCTTCATGTGGCTGCAAGATACGGTCACGAGCTTTTGATTAACACCTTAATAACCAGCGGAGCTGACACAGCCAAGTAGGTGACTGCAAAAATATGACAGAATAATTGCTACATGTGGGAATACTGCTAACGGGATTCTGCCACGCAGTAGACAGTTCCCATTTATCCAGGTTAGGGTAGACCTGTTCCATTACACCAAATTCAAATTAAATTTGAAATACATTAAGTGGCTTTTAATGATAAATGCAAAGAACAACTGATTTTATTTTTTAGCTATATCCAAATGTGGCCCATTCTGGTGGTTTTAATTAAGGAAACTTGAAGTTGATTCCTGACTCAGCTAATATTTTTCTGTTCTTTCCAAAGCATACCGTTTGTTAAACAGGAAAAATAAAACATAATTGGGCAAATTCAGAACTGATTGAGAGTGCCAGCTCAGCTTTAACGATATGGTTGTACAGGGCATGATTGAGTGAAGCTGCTACACAGGGTGGGGAAACTGGCTTCATTTAACACTTCAGTCAACAAAAATGTGTAAAGCACCTACTTGAGCCTGTCACAAGGCTTGGTGCCAAGGGGGCTTCAAAATAAGTATCTTGGTATCTTCAAAGAGCTCAAAATTTTGTTGGGGGCCCAAGGCCCACTTAGGACAAAGAACCACGAAAGATAAAGTTCTAAATGAAACAGGACTTAAGTGGCAACGTGTTTGGTGTGCACAGTACATGCCATATATCATAGACAGGTGAGAGAGAGCTCCAAGGTGGCCAAAGGTTTTCTGAAAAGGCTTCAAGGAAAGAAGAAGTTGTAGGTTAGGCTTTAGAGGGTAAAAATTGTTTGTGTAGAACAGAGGTTGGTGGTAGCCATCTCAACCAGGGAAGAAAGCAGGAAAAGAAGAGGCAAAGACTGCACGTGGGGGAAGAGCTAGGCCTGACAGAGTGGAGGGTATATATGTGTGAGGGTGCTGCGGGCCACCGGGAGCAGCGGGTGTATGTGTGAGGGTGCTGTGGGCTGCCCGGGAGCAGCAGGTGTATGTGTGAGGGTGCTATGGGCCGCCCGGGAGCAGCAGGTGTATGTGTGAGGGTGCTGTGGGCTGCCTGGGAGCAGCAGGTGTATGTGTGAGGGTGCTATGGGCCGCCTGGGAGCAGCAGATGTACGTGTGAGGGTGCTATGGGCCGCCCAGGAGCAGCAGGTGTATGTGTGAAGGTGCTGTGGGCCTCCCAGGAGCAGCAGGTGTATGTGTGAGGGTGCTATGGGCCGCCCGGGAGCAGCAGATGTACGTGTGAGGGTGCTGTGGGCCGCCCAGGAGCAGCGGGTGTATGTGTGAGGGTGCTGCGGGCCTCCCGGGAGCAGCGGGTGTAAGTGTGAGGGTGCTATGGGCCGCCCGGGAGCAGCAGATGTACGTGTGAGGGTGCTGTGGGCCGCCCAGGAGCAGCAGGTGTATGTGTGAAGGTGCTGTGGGCCTCCCAGGAGCAGCAGGTGTACGTGTGAGGGTGCTGCGGGCCTCCCGGGAGCAGCGGGTGTATGTGTGAGGGTGCTGCGGGCCTCCCGGGAGCAGCGGGTGTAAGTGTGAGGGTGCTGTGGGCCGCCCGGGAGCAGCGGGTATATATGTGAAGGTGCTTTGGGCTGCCTTGGAGCAGCGGGTATACATGCGAGGGTGCTGTGGGCTGCCTGGGAGCAGCAGGTGTATATGTGAAGGTGCTGTGGGCTTCCCGGGAGCAGCGTTCTGTGATGGTTGGGAGCCAGCTTTCAGGGGGCACTTCCCAAACTCCAGTCCAAGCTGTCTTGCTTGTGAGCTGGGTGACTTTGAGCCTGTTGCTTAATCCCTCTTTGCTTTGGTTTCCACACTTGAAAAATGGGAGTAATAATAGTATCTATGTATAGGTTTGTTATAAGGATTCAGTGTCTTAATTACTCTTAAAGGTCTCCAATATATGGTAAGATGTGTATGAGTTATAAAACACTTACATCTGCTAAGGTTATTACAAAGATAATTCATGTTAAAAGCTCTTTGAACAATGGCTGGCACCTGGTAAGCTATCACTACATGTTAACTATCATTGTATTACTTACTAATAGGTAGGCAATAAGGCCTTAAATGCCTGAATAAAGAATTTGGCCTTAGTGACAAAGACTGAGGGGTAATAATAACTGAATTTTTAAGAGAAGAACAGTAGGAGGGCAGTGTATATTAGGAATTCTCTTCTGTTTGTCAAATGTTGCACAACAGAAATGAAAATCTTGCTTGAGAATGAGACAAAACTTAAACTGTCCAGGGAAGTCATACTGGCATCATGAGAGCACATGCCCAGAGGGCCGGCTGTTCTGGGCTTGACGTGAATTATATGGCACGCTCTGGTAGATTGGTCGTATGTGATGGTTTACTATCATGAGTTCAACATTAAGTTGTCCTGGGTTCTGGGGACTTCCTGCACTCCCAGTTTAGTGGTTGAGATAAGAACAAGAGCAAAGGACTACAAAGTTGGGAGGTTTGTTGCAAAGGAGGTTTAGACCAGGCTGTGGGAACAGGGATGACATTTTAGCAAAATGAAGCTTGCAAAGGAGTTTGCCAGGAGGGAAGAATTGTGAGGAAGAAAGAGAAGGGGAAGCAGGGAAGGACATTCTAAGAAAAAGGAACCATTTCTATAAAGGACATCCCACGAAAAGAGAATTGTCTTTATGAAAACACAAACGTGAACGTGTTGAAAGCAGATTTCTAAAGCTGGGTCATCTCAGGTATCGGGGTCAGGGTGGGGGAAGAAATGGGGTGGAAAGGCAGGAAGAGGCACATCTCCAAGGACCTTGCAAATCCTGCTAAGGAACTGGATTCCAGTGTGAGGCATTCGGAAGCTATTACAGCACTCTCAGTGGGTGTAGAGTAGGTCGTGCCTAATGATCCCATTTGTGTGTAAGAAAGATCGCTCTGATAGCCGTCCAGACATATTGGAGTCAGTCCAGACATATCAGGGCAGTCCAGACAAGAAACATGCTTGCCAGCCTCTTGCAAACATACGGGGGAGAAAAGATGAGGTCTTGGAGGAAGGATGAGGCGGAGGGTGGGCATGGAAGAGAATTAGCAGTGGGGTGTCTCTTTTCAGAAGGGAAAGGCATCTGCTTTAAGCCAAAGGAACTGTTTGACTGGGATGTTGTAACTTAAAAGAAGCAGCTCAGTTTGGTGGGAAATGCTGCACACTAGGATTCAGGAGGCTCTTACCAGGTTCTGGAGTTCCCAACCAGATCCTGGTCGCCCAAAGAGAACTTGTACATGCTCAGTGTTAATTGAGCATAAGTAACACCACTAGGCACAAACCCGCTTTACTGTGATGAGTTAATGTTTTCAGTGGCATCTTTCTTTCAAGTCTTGGGGAATTTTAGCCAAACTATCATGATTTTCTGATTTTTTCCCTAACTGGAATCCGTTTTAGGGATATAAATAAACTGGACCCAGTACTTACTTAAAATTTCCTCCCAAATCTATTTAATAAGCATGAATTTTATTTCCTTGTGATTATTTTTTTGTACAATTTATGCTAACACATATCCTATAGCAACAGCACCTTAGAAATGTCATCGTTGTTCAAGTAGCCCTTCCCTCCATTGGCCAGGCTGCGTCTGGGCATAGAAAAGGGAAACCTGGTCCCAGTCTCAAAAAGCCACATCTGCTTTCTTTTGTCACAACGCACCTGGAGATAAGACTTGCTACCTTCAGTGACAGTGGTTCATTAAGGCAGTGATTTTTTGTGTGTGTGTGTGCACGCACGTGCTTGTGCGTTTGTATGTATGGGGGAAAGGAACCCACGTTAGGGGAAAATCTCAAAATGAAGGGGAGAGAAATTAGAAAAGATTAAATTTGCCAAAAGCCCCTTGGAAAATCCCAGTTGTCTGGGTTCCTGATAGGTTTACTAAAGAAGAGAAAAATAGACCTTTCCTTCTAGAAATAAGTAAACAAACAAATAGCATTTCTGAAAATAACTCATCTTCATTCATAAAAAATATGGCCAAATGTATTTAAAAAAATTTTCTATTGAACAAGTTTTATCTTACCTTCTTATGAATTTGCTTTAATCTATTATAAGATCTTGGTTAGATGTTCTTTGTTAGTCTTTTTGCTTCTCTGAACTTTCGATCAGAGCATTTCCTACAGTTTGAACCACTGTGCATGCAACTTTATTTGGTATCAAAGCCTTTTTGGTTTTTCTTCTCAAACTTTGTTAGTTTGAGGCACTTGTTTCCAGGGTTTTAATTTGTCTTCCATCTTCTCAGCGATGTTCTCAGTTCTTTTTCTGCCTCAACTGTGGCAGAATTAGGGATACTGTAGTTATGCAGATAACTGGCTCTGACATTCATTCATTCATTCATTAAATATTTTTTGAGGGCTTACTAAGTGTTACCTATTATGCCATGTTCTGGGATCTCAGAGGTCCCTCCCCTCAAGGAATTTATAATCCATTGGGGACAAGATTTAAACAAGTTATTAAAATCATACCATCTATGTATGATGCCAGAGCAGTCACTGGATACCACTGGGGTGTGGGAAAGCATATCTGGGACATGGAACCCTATCTGGCAAGGCCAGGGCTGTGAGATGCAATGGCTAAGACTGAGAGTAGCAGGATGTAGTAGTGAGAGTCTTTCAGCTCCTCAGCATAGGCTTATTTTTATTATAATGTTACTTGAATATATATAAACACAAGACTAAATATAAACTACTTAGGCTTTTGCCACTAATGTATCAATAAATTTAAAAGTTACAAAATACGTGCAAAGAGAAACCAACTCCATTCATGTTAACTTCACAATTTAAAAGCAAACACTAAGTGGTCCTGTTCTAGGCACTGCTCTGAGGGGTTACGCTACATTAGCTGTCACAGCAGCTTCATGGGGCAAGTGCCGTGATTATTCCCATCTTAGTGGTGAAGCAACTGAGGCACAGGAGGCCTCACAGTCACAGGGATAGTTTGGGGCTAGCTGGGTCTGGAACCTCAGCTCCCGAGCATGGGGCTTGCTGCCTCTTTATGTAACTAAAGATGGGATAGTTCACATTTTGCCAAAGTTAAATCACAATCTGTGAGGAGTTAAGGTTCTGGTGGCTAAGGTGGTGACTCTGCCAAGATCAATACATGAATATGCTACAGGGTGGAGGGTTTTGCTGCAGCTTAAACGAAATTGAATTTGGAACTTTGGAATGGAATTGACCCCCAGCATAGAGGCCCTTGTTCAGACTACTGCCAAGCTCTGCTCCACGGAAGGTCCAGGAACTGTATTATCACCGGCCCTCCCCAGATTCAGGCAATGCGTTTGTCTGCTGAGTCCACTTTTATTCTTTCCTTAGTGGCCCATGCCAAGGCCACATGAGCACCACTGTGAGCCTAAATACAAACACGGGCCCTGGGATTTGGCAGAGGTGATCGTTCAGAGGAGCCTCCAGTGCCTTCACACCAATTGTTTAGCAGTTCTCACAGAGAACACCTGGAAATCCCAAGACATTTCCAGGGACCCTCAGGGATGCACTGACCAGTTTGTGAAGCATCCTGAGAAGCAGTGGAGAAAGAGAAGAGAGTTTCAGGTGGAGGAGCCAGCATGAGCCAAAACCCAGAGCAGGACAGGCTCTTAGAAGGAATGGAAAGGAGTTCCCAGCGATTCTAGAAAATACGTAGATTAGCAAACAGTCATATTCAGAAAGGGCCCTACAGGGCACATTAGAGTCTTTGGACTTAATTCAGAAAGATCTACTGAAAATGTCTGTAGGTTGAAAATAGCAAGGACCACTTCCCGTGGTTATCAGTTATACACAAATGCCTCTAACTCAGCGGTTCTCAACCTGTGGGTCACGACCCACAGGAACTGTATTAAAGGGCCATGGCATTAGGAAGGTTGAGAACCACTACTCTAACTTAAGGGTACATAATAAATACTTGGAATGGTATAGGTAAACTTCATAAGAAATGGACTTTTTCATTTGGGTAGGAATCATAAAATCATCCTATTCTAAATTTAGGAAATATTTTTTGCCTCACTCAGTCAGCAAAACTAAACCAATCTCACTTCCTTAGAAGAGTTGTTAGGCAGGTATCGTAGAGGATAGAAAGATTAATGACAAAGGGTGGTGCCGGTGGCTCAAAGGGGTAGGGCTCCAGCCCCATGTGGTGGACGTGGCAGGTTCAAACCCAGCCCTGGTCAAAAACTGCTAAAAACAAAAACAAAAAAAGATTAATGGCAAAGTCAGTTGATCTTGGCTTTTACAGAATCACATACCTGATTTATAAGGAACCACAACATAATTACAACTTCAAAACTCACAGACTACTGATTACCCACTAAACTAATAATAATTGCAAGGGAATAATAATCCTAACGTGATACATGGTAAAGGCTTCTCATGTGTCAAACACTCTGTTTTAGTACTTTGTATACCTTATCTCAATGAATCCTTCCAATTGCTCTATGATAACAGACACTGTAAATATCTTATTTTCCTGATCAGGAAACCATTATGTACTTGCCAAAGATCAAATAAATGGCAGGTGGCAAAACTAGGACTCAACCCCAGAGTTTCTGACCCCATCTCCATACTCAGTGTTCTTTGCCCCTGGACTAAAGGGAAGGCTCTAGAAAATACCAGGTGTAAGAAAGGCAGCTCTGGCTCCCTGGTACCAACAGGGAAGCTTAAAAGAATCAACTTTCTAAGGATACAAAGCCCCTGTCTTCACCTCTGACAGCTCTCTATAAAACAGTCCTTCAGACCTCATTTATTCTGAAATAACTAGGTAGGATGTGCCAGCTAACAGCTAACTTAGAAATAGCTAATACAGATGTGTTCTATTAATTTAATGACTGATCAAATAAATGTAGCAATTTAACTGGAATCGTTCCCTTCTTTCCTATAACTTATGTGTTGTTAACTTTAGTGTGATTTGGCATCTTTATTCTTGGTCTTCCTTGATGTATACCTGATGAAATAAAAGTAATGCTTCTTATTTGACTAAGCCAACCAAGGCCTAATTTTTCTCCCAACAGTTTTATAATCTTTCCTTTATATTACTCCTATTTTATAACAATAAAGGAGTAATTTTATTTTGAAATGCATGAATCTTTTCTGAAGTGATTCAAAAATGCTGAATTCTACTTTTCTTTCTTTTTTCTTCTTTTTCCCAATCTTAACTTGATACTTAGTTTTTCTATTTGAACTATAGTTTCAGATTCAAGTTCAAATGCCAATAGTACTGAAGACTACTCTAATATGATTTCAAAAGGTAGTGACTTTTTATTAACTGTGGAATAAAAAATATGTATCAAACAGAATTTCTGTGGGACCACACCTATGGTTCATCTTACAAGGGTACATGTGAATCTTCCTAAATGTAGAATATAAATATCTTAACACAATAACTAACAAAATACCATGAAGGCTATGTTAACCAGTTTGATGAAAATATTTCAAATTGTATACAAAACCAGCACACTGTACCCCATGACTGCATTAATGTACTCAGCTATGATTTAATAAAAAAAAAAAACAAAAAACAAGAAACAGAATTTCTACTAGATAAATTAAGAGTAGTTCTATCTCTTATCTTCTTAGGTTTATAAGTAGCAATGAAAACAATAAAATAATTAGCTAACGTTGAGTCTGATAAATTATCTAAAGATAGGGTGTTAAGTGGTAAGACTGATTAGAAATATTGACAGTGAAGTTTATAGAATATATTACGATACTGTCACTGTTATGCTATCACTTATATTTTTTGTTTTTTTCCAATTGGTTTCTTATAGAGCTTGATGCTATTTTCCCTAATTCATTTGCTTGTAATTATTTTATATAAAGACACATATTTATGTATATTCATAAACTGCATGTTACATATTTAGGTGTGTATATGAGTGTGAGTGTGAGAGTGTGTGTGTGTGTAGATCTATATTTCAGAACGGGGAAATCTCAAGGAAATCTTGAGAAATTCGGTCCCTGATTCTAGGCACATTCTTTCAGGAACCTAAAACCATCCTAGAAAATAATTCATTTACTTTCCTCTTCCAAATATCTAGAAATTTTTAATCATATATTTTTGCCATAATTCCTTGAAACAAATAAAATGTTTGGGTAAAAATCACATTAGATTGAAGTGCCATTTAGTAAAGAGGTTTCATGTTATACATTTTTTTTAAAAACTGCATGTTTCTCTCACATTAAGAGGGAACAATAGAAATAACAGCATAAGTAGAAAAGCTTCCCTCCCATCCCTCAACTCCTTCTGCCTTTTCCTAAGCATCAAGGTTGTCACTGATGCCATTGCTTTCCAGGAATTTTTTGGTGACACTGCGTGACTCTGCGTGACACTGCCCAGAAGATGGGCAAATTGCATGTCTTGGTGGATGCTAGCGCTTATATACACTGGGTTGGAGATCTCCATGTAGGGAAAGGAAAAGAGGAAAGACTGAACAAAAGCACTAATCAATAGAAATTAGCTATCATGGAAAGAGAGAGTGGTGGGTGATTACTGACAGACTCCGAAACACCGAATACCACGACATATCTGTGAATTATGTATATGTTTCACACACACATAGTGACTTTTGAGGGGGCAAATAAAATTCAGGTGTCCAGAGCCTAACCAGTTCCAACCATGTGTTTCTTTATGAAGTGTGGAGTCTGAAAATGGGCCATTCTGCCAGAGAAGAAACATTAATTGGAGAAAGGATGTACCTGTGGAATAAAAAATATGTATCAAACAATTTCTACTAGATATATTAAATTAAGAATAGCTTTATCTCTTATCTTCTCAGGTTTATAAGTAGCAGTGAAAACAATAAGGTAATTAGCTAACATTGAGTATGATAAACATTACACTTATAAATGTATACAGGGTGTAAATAGACATAGTTCCATACTTGCTTCTGTTTATGTAGAGAATTTTGAAAACCTGAAATATATTATTTGATTAATATGCAATGTTATGAGAAATGACCACTAAAATTATAAATGCCTATAAGTACACAGGAACTGCCTGATGATGCTGTTTGTTGGGGTCTACAAGTCAGCAGGGGGCTTTGGGTTCTCATTTGGAGAAAGATGGTAGGAGAGAGGAGGAGGATTTCATTCCAATGGCAGAAAGTGCTGCCATCAGAAGCCTCCCTGTCCCTTAAGGGATCATCCTGGGGACTGTGTCGTAGTGGGAGTTGGTTTAAAAAGTCCTTTTCTAGATTCTTCCTTTGATAGCCTAGGTTTATGAAATGTATGCAAACTAATGTTTATTACTCCTCTCTTTTTGTGGCTGGTATTATGATGTGGGTTAATATGCAACATAAAAGCCTATTAGGAAGACAAAGTTTCACTTGTGAAGGGTAAACATTAGTTTTGATTTTCATCCAAATTGTTATTTTCAGTACTACAGCCATTATAAACTCAGCAAAGTGCTTGGCATTTGATACATCAATAGTAAGTGTATGTTTATCCAATCAAGGAATGAAACAAGCCACTTTTCAAATGTAGTGTGTCTTGCTCAGCACTGCTGTCTCCAGCACTCAGCGTAGTATCTGGTGCTTTGAAAGTGATGACTAATTGAATGAGTGAATGAGACAGATGATTCTTAAGCCAGAAGAATACAAGAAGGAAATAAAATTTTAAGAGTCATGGTGTGAAACAGATTTTCTTAAAATACATACAGTACATTCTTATGGTTGTGGGCTGGTTTAGATTCAGTTGTTTATTTTAAGATGGAAAATGATTACATAATTATTTATTGGAGAGAGAATTACAAAATTATTTCAGCGAGGAGTCTCCCATTAGTGAACTTGCAGGAAGGTGATTGTCCTTCTGCGTGGATCTTCAGATCTGTTACCGTGAGCTGCTCTCTTTTGTTCCTCCTCAGGTGTGGAATCCATAGCATGTTTCCCTTACATTTAGCCGCCCTTAATGCTCACTCTGACTGCTGCAGAAAGTTGTTATCATTGGGTAAGTAAATCCATTACCAGAGATGAGGCTTCATGTGTCCTGTACGTGAGTCACATGGTTTCAGGTGTCTGATCAGAGTGAGTGGCTGCCTGTGCTTCCTGTCATTCCCTGACATGGCAGGAAAAGTCGTGTTCCACAGCTAACTGCATGTGACAGCTCCCCGCGGTCCTTGGCGTGGAAGCTGTTTGAATGTCAGGACTCCCGCCCAGGAATGAGAGTCTGGTCTGTTTTTCAAGTTAAGGTTTGAGGTGATCAGGGGAGGAAAGAGGCAGGGATGGCGAGAGCTTATAGGACGTTTCAATCACAGAAGAAGAAAGCATCTTAAAACCTAAAATGTCAATTTAACGTTTTTAACAAAAGGAAAAGTTCCAACCCCTACACTTGACGGCAGAAATGTCACATTTCCTATCCATTCCCTGGGCATTGAAAAATCACTACAGCTGATCTGGTCCAGCTAGGTTTAGTTTTTTGTTTTGTTTTTTTATGTGAGACTATTTGGAACCAAGAAATCCTTTCTGGTTTGGTGCTTTGCTAATCTCTCTTATCACTCCTTTTACCAACTTACATATATTAAGAAGCTCCTGGGCTTTCAAAAGAGGTAGAGGTCTGCAAGGCAAAGATTGTTTCTGAATTAATTCATCAGATATCCCAGAGGCATTTTTTTTTTCTTTAAGTACTTTGCCTATGGTTGATTCTGCTTTCACTGCTGTTGGCATGTTTAAAAATAATCCTCGCATGCATGCATGTTCCCTAAATCTTAAACCAACCAAAAGGTTGCAGTACACTTAAGAAAATACCTATTCCAGCATGTTAGAATTCCTGCGTTGCTTTCCATGTCTTCTCTGTGTGCTCTGTCTGTCTGCCTACTGCCCTACTTATCTCAAATTGGTTTCATAAATTTCTATCCCGGGATTGAAAAATGGGGCTGTGGTTCACCCGGGGCTGAATGTGAAAAAATAAATCCTTCCTGACTTCATGGTTCTTCCTATAAAATTGCCAAGCTTGAGCAGTTATCATTCGTTTCCATGACAACCTCTTTCTGACTATAATTGCTTGCGTTCTGGTTTTTCTACTAACTGATTTTTCTGTCTCTGCAATGTTTCTTGTGGTTTAACTAGGACAAAAGTATAGCATAGTATCCTTGTTTAGTAATGAGCACGTGCTGTCTGCAGGCTTTGAAATAGACACCCCAGATAAATTTGGAAGAACGTGCCTTCATGCTGCCGCTGCAGGAGGGTAAGTCGTCAGCAATTCTAGTTATGTCACGACTTAATTACTAATTCATCTTTATTGATTGAAGTTGTCTATAAATCAAACGCAATTTCCTTGGTCCGATGGGTAAGAATAATTTCTACCAACTATCACTATGTTACATTTTCACATTACCTGCATTTTGTTCTTCCAAAGAAAAATTGTTAGCTCATCTTGTACAGCAAATAGTTTTTCTTTTCTCTCTCTCTCTTTCCTTTCTATTTTTTATTATAGATTTTTTCAGGCTATAGAATATGTATCTATCAGGGATCTTTCCACCAAAAGAAAATAATTTGAAATTTGTTCCTGATTTTCCTCTTTTGTTGCTGATAGGTGGATGATGATCAAGAGAATCCAAGATTGCATTAACATTCATTTATAGACATAGTCATCCTTATTTCAAAACTGATTTTTTAAGTCTTTATAATGATTAAATATGAACAAAAGTCCAGAAAACCAAAAAGATAGGCAAGAAGTTATCTAATCCTTGCCTTTTTTTTTTTTGAGTTTTGTAAAGATAATTTAAAGATAAAGATAATTTCATGGGCCACTCTCTTTGTTCATACTGGTGATTACGCTGAAGCTCTGATCAGTATATTGTTGATATATGTGACCACACATTGACCAAACATGGCATCTCTTGGATGACCTTGTTTGGGTAAAGTATAATCAATTTCTCGGTCCTTAAAGAACAGCAGTGCTTCTCCATTTGTGTATTACCAAAGACATTACCTATATTTATCAGGGGCAGATTACTGGTGAAGCCATGGGCTCCTCATTTACCTGGGTCCCTTCTAAAAAGTCTTATAACTAGTTTTGTGTTCATAATTTTGTATTATTTTTAAAAAGCTCCCCTTTCCCCCATGCTGGCCCCCAAATTGTTTGAGCTTCATGAACCATGCAACTTGGATCTGCCACTTCATTTGAACCTTTGGCATCAATCAGTAAGAGACAGGTGTTATCAATGCTCATGCTACATCAACACGTAGATGTCTTTAAAAATTCTTCCACTGTGTGACTCAAATAGCTCTCTGAGAACGGGGGCTATACAGGGTGGACATTAGGTGGGGAGAGCCCTGTTCAGGTTTACTATTGGGATCACTTTTCTTATTTAAATTATAATAAAACAATAAATTCCAAGCTACGTCTTAGTGTCCTTAGTTTAGAACACTGATGGATAATTGTCTCTTTTTATGCCCACATTTTCTTTTTTTTTTTGCAGTTTTTTTTTGGCTAGGGCTGGGTCTGAACCCACCACCTCCGGCATATGGGGCCAGTGCCCTACTCCTTTGAGCCATAGGCACTGCTCTTTATGCCCACATTTTTAAAAATATCAGATCTGTGCAGAAAGTCCTGTTAGGATTAATATTTAGCTACATGCCCTTCAAAGGGAAATGTACTTCAGTGGGTCCTTGTCTCTCTACTAAGTATGATTTATTGCTTCTGCGAATGACAAAGAAGCTGTACAAGATCACTGTGCTCCATTAAATCATTCTCAGCCTTGGTTCGGCACATTTTTTTTTTTTTTTACTTAGATTACAAAAACAGGGAAATGCAGCTGTTTTATTTCCCATTAAGGAGTATCTGGGTTGAAAGTGCTTATCATGGTGAATTCATTCTGCTGTGATAAAAGGTAACACTCATCCACTCTGGCTCCTTGTTTAAAGGTGACATGTAACTATTATAGGTTTAAGTGGTTGTTTCATAAACTCTAAATGGTTTTGAAAAAGAATTTTAGGATAAACAAAACCATCACTGGAAGGTTGATAACATTCACTAAATTCCATAGTCATGGAATGAAAATATTCCACCAACTTCTTTATTTTATGGACTTACTAACTTTGAAAGAGGATCTTTGGGAACTTTAGATCCTTACAGTGGAGTGTTAATATGTTCAGGCTATTTTTTTGTTAGTAGAATTTAAAGCTGGAATTATTTCATCTTGTACTATGCAGAAAACAACTCTTTCTCTAGATATCCCAGTGTTCAAGCTTTTCCATCTTAATGGTGTTTTCCCTGTCTTTCTAGTAATGTGGAATGTATAAAACTCTTGCAGAGCAGCGGAGCAGATTTCCATAAAAAGGACAAGTGTGGGAGGTATGTAATCAGGGAGTTCTGCTGCAAGGGCCTAAATAGAAGGAGTGGGGAGTCCACTGAGAAATCGTGTTAGGTGGAAATGGGAAACAGGGAAGCTAGCTGGGGGGATTCCGTCCTCAGAAGGGAATCCCTTAGAGGGAAATGCCGACCTAGCCAATACAAGCCACAAAGAAAGCATCTCCACTCATAGCTTCTGTTTAGAAGTGTCAATTCTCTCTTTTCTTTTTCCCTTTACTTTTTTAACTTCTCACATGGATATAGTTCAGAAAATTGTTTTTCTAGCCTCATCTTCTTGTAGAACATGTTAGTCCTCCGAAACCTGGAATCTGGTCATAAGATCTAGAACATATTATTACATGTAGTGGACATTTCATCTTGGGATAAAGTTTTAGACATTTATAAAACATTAAACACACATACACACACACCACTGTGGATGGTAGAACTTTTCTTAACCGTAATAGCGTTTTGTGTTAGGTAACCTATGGCTTGATTTTAGCTGGTACCTGGAGATATATATATGTGGTGTGTGTGTGTGTGTGTGTGTGTGTGTGTATTCACCTTTCCTTTTCACACACACCCTGGTTTTCAGCTTGTACGAATTTCCTCTCTTACCACCTTGTGTAAGAAGCTCCTACTTGCCCTTCCAGACTCACATCATGACGTGTCCTTGCACTCTGGCGGGAGTGCCCCTCTCCCTGCTCCCCTTACTCCCCGTGTTCCCCACCATGCAGCACACATCACACAGTTGTCCTAGACTCTTGTTTCCTTATCTCTGTCCCCACCTGACTATGAGAGCAAGAACTGAATGCCATTTTCTCTCTATCTTTGGATCTTGTTATATGCTTGATATCTGATAATTTTCACTCTATTAAGTAAAATATAAGCAATCGAAATGTAAAACATTATTTCTTTTTTGGTGACTAAAATGGAGAAAATCAACTAGTAGAAGAGCCCATAAATTGACTACAAAATATGAAATCGTACAGCTTGAAAACTGATAAATAATTCTTGGAATGGTTACTTTATTCCTACTCATCTGTTAGTTATTATCCCCTGAATATTGTTTAGTCACAACAGGAAAACTTTTAAATAATTGAGAACTAAAAATAAATAATAAGAAACAAATTATTTTATTCTTATTTCTTCAGGCTTTCCCTTTACAAGGCGCCTATTATCCTTTCAATAAATGAGAAAGCTGCACCTAGAGAAACTAAATGGTTTATATGTGCACATAGGATTGTAGGATTGTAGCAAGGACCTTAGGGCACAGGTGCTCAAAGGTCCCATGAAATAAGAATGAAGAAGCCCAGGCCCAGGCCAGCCTGCAGATTGGTCCCCATTAGACCCCCGGGCTTCCAATTCTGTGTGCATTGTCCTTCCCAGTAACTTACACCCCTGTTCTCAAGGAGCTCATAGTTCACTGGGAAGATAAAACACACCAATAGCTAAAATCAAGGCAGTATATTATGAGAGTTCAAGGAGAAACCCAGACAATAGCTAAGCGATTTCAGACAAAAGAAAGAGAACTGACTCCTGGAACAAAAAAGATGAGTGGGATTTGATGGATGGAAATGGTTTGGGAAAGGGCCTCCCAGGAGCAGCCGACACAGGCATAGGCAGAGGGCAGGGTGGACACAATTGGGAAATCAGTTTGGGTACACTGATAGGAACTCTATCACAGGAGATTGGGACCAGCCCAGGAGGGTCTTTAATTCCAAGCCTTTGTTCAGTTGGGGGGACCAAAGGTTTTAGGACAAGATTATCATATGTGGGTATTGTACCTTAGAAAACTCAATTTTCCATTTGTATTACTTAAAAATTAGATGACAGTTTGATTAGAGCCAAGGAGGTCAATGGGATAGTCTTCTAAAAAAAACAATAATGCAGGCTTAGACAGGCTCTGGGAATGGAAAGAGAGGATAGATCTGTAATGGACAGCCTTGTTCCTGATGCCACTGTCTTTGTAGCCTCAGCTCTAGTTTACAGAGGTTAAGCATCCCTCATCTGAAAATCCTAAATTCAAAATGCTTCCAAATTTGAGACTTTTTAAGCACTGATGTGACACTCAAGGGAAATGCTCATTGGAGCATTTTGGATTTTGGATTTTCAGATTCAGGATGCTTAACCATCCAAAACACTTCTGGTCCCAAGTATAAAGGATACCCAATGACCTTGGCCTCCACACATTGAGAACCAAAGAGTTTTTCCTACCCCTTGAATACTTCTATCAGTTCTATCAGTACTAGCACCAGCGATAGGCCTTTTTTTGCACTGAATAAAGTAATAAATTGCTATTTGTTTTTCAGGACTCCTTTGCACTATGCAGCTGCAAATTGTCATTTCCACTGTATTGAGACATTAGTGACCACAGGGGCCAACGTTAATGAAACAGATGACTGGGGACGGACAGCTCTGCACTATGCCGCTGCATCAGACATGGACAGGAAGTAATGGCAACCTTGCTTATTCTTCCTCTGGGGATAGGGCAGGGAGTTTGGGGTGTTGCTAAGTTTTATTCATACTGCTTCACAGAAACTACAAATGAAAAATCTTTCTCATCCAGACCTAAAGGAGTGAGGCTTGCTTCATTCCTAGCCTGGGTTTTCCCATCCTGCTTGCTTTATGTTTGACTATTACATGTCACTGCATAATAACTTCTCTGCTCTGTTCTTTGGGTTGAATGCCAAGTGGAGCTTCCAAGCCCAGGTTTTCAGTTTATTCAAAATTAATTGTAATTTATTTTGGCATACACTGTAGTTTTCATTGTCACCACTTAAATGCTTCATTTGCTGTAAAACTTGCATTTGCTAATATATATGTCATATGTTATAAACATCCACTCATGCATATTCCCAGCAGCCTTCCAATGCAGCACCAGTGCGTGTAAACTGGGCACTATTGTTCCAAACCTAGGCATGAATGCCCTTTCAGGAGTTGGAGGAGAGGAACTTGGTTGCCCTTGGACATGCTTGGATTCTATAGTTGGCCAGAAATAGAAAACATAAATAAGTGAACCAGTGGACAGCAAAAAGGTGGTGGAGATGCCCACAGTTTATGAAATCATTCTTAAAGGCTTGAGGCCGGAATACTTTTTGGTGATACTGTTTGAAGAACTGTTGAATTACTTGCTGCCCTGTACTGGGGAGTTGATTCTGGGTCAGTGCTAACTGCTTCTCCTATAGGTCAATGCTGTTAGAAGGTGACCCAGAATAAGAAGTACATCATACGTCATGACCCAGTGCACACATTCACATATATTCATGTCTATATTCATATATATTCATGTATATATGATATATATATATCACACATTCACATGTATTTATGTATATATATAAGATGGAGATTAAAATTTCATAAAATGATATTTGCCTTTACTGTGTGTGATGCATTCTGATATCTTCTATTTAATTAGAAAAAACCCCTGCTGACTGCAACCCATGAAACTGATTTCACAATTCTGACTCCACATTTGAAAAATGTTCCTCATAGTTATAGAATGCATATTATATTATTATATGTAAAATACAAAGGGTGAAAAAAGTATATGCATTTTAAGAAATGAAAAAAACTATATTAAAATTGTACTACTCAATATATGCCAATAAAAAGATGAATATAAGTTATGTGAAGCACCTCTTGTAATTGCAGAAGTCAAACATGTCTTGAATATTACAGTTCTTAAAATGTGTATACAGTTTTTTGGTACCTTCTGTATATACGTAGTTATATAATAATAAGGTCAGATGTAACATTCTGGATCCCATAGCCATGCAGGTTATTAATTCAGCAAACATATAGTGAGCATCTACTCTGTGCCAGGCCCTATGCTATTCACTTGGGATAGAGTGAGGGTGGTGGAGAGGATGGGGGGGACACATATACTTCATCTGTTAAGAGCTGGAAAAGGAATCCCAGATGAGGAAGAATTGTTCTGACAGATGAAGGGTGACTAGGATCTCATTCCTGGGTAAGTGAGATGCTACACTGGTAAGGAGGCAAGGAGGAGTGCAGTAGGGGTCAGAATTTCAAGCTAGCTAAGTCACTTCTTCACTTGGAGAGTTTATGGAAGAGTGAGCAGTTTGCTGCCTTACTCACTGATGCCTAGGTAGAAGTTTTAGGAAAGTAATATTCTCTAATGCATTCCTTGGGAGAGAGTAGGTTTGCTGGATGGCCTTGGAAGTACTGTGGATATCCTCAATGAAAATCAGTGATACCTATTTCTTTGGGGTTGGGATGAAAATTGTTGAGATATAAACTGCATGAAAACCATTAACAACTTCGCCTAAAAAAATTAACTGCAATTTTTTTTCTGTCCCTTATGCTGAGAAGTAAGACTATCTTAGGAAATGCCCATGAAAATTCAGAAGAACTTGAAAGAGCCAGGGACCTGAAGGAAAAGGAAGCTGCACTGTAAGTTTCTTCTGGGCTTAAGAGCAGGTGCCATTTCTCACTCTTCGTCTGCGTCTCTGGTTACCACATTGCTGCCTAACTATTCTGGGATTTCACTTGGGATCTTGGGGAAATGATATGGGCTTGCCTCTAAAGGCAAAGAATCTATTCTTTTCATACATCCTTCAGTTCTGCTATGTTCACGTGGGGAACTTCATAAGATTGTAAGCTTTGCTCCAGCCACCACCATGATTGGTCGGTGGTTTTTAGGGCCAGATTTCCTAAATGTCATTTCTGACTCTACCATGTATCATGTGCCTCAGGGGACAAGTTTGCCTCCTCTGAGGGCCTTAGGTTCTGCTTTTATAACCTAAGGTAACTAGTTAGCCAATTCTGTAAAGAAAAGTCTTGAGTCTTTGGTGTAAAATACCCCAGTTCTACTTTCCCCTTGCCTCCCACCCCACATACATGTCAATTTACAAACGGCCTCTTGTCCCTGCAAATAGCCACCTGGGCCACCTCTTCCCTCCTACCTCTCTCTGGCTTCTGACAGGGACGTAGATGTTGCTGTGATAGGGGCTGGAGGGCCATTACTTGGGGGTTGACATGCTCTGAGAGTCCTTTCTGCACTGCGAATCTCAGTGAGACACTTACACTGCCCACCATGGTGCCTGGCACACAGTCAGCATTCAGTAACTTGAATAAATGAACAAACAAAGGAACTGGTGTCCACACTTTGTGCCTTGCTCCCATGGGACCTGGTGCATCTAGTGTCCTGCCAGTCTACAGGCGCACACTTCTTGGCTTGTTTATTCTCTTTCCTGATTGTCAGAGGAACCAGCTTCTCTGTCCTCCAAATCTTGTGTCCACTCTAGGGTTTCCCGCCTCCTGTGGGGCTCCTCCCATGTCCAGCTCTTGTGGTAGGGTGTAGGCAGAGAGTGTGGCCCCAGTGTAATTTGTGGAACATAACTATGACTGTAACTGGAGTGGGGACAGGAAACACAGCTATGAGGAAGGTAAAAAGACCAAGATTTTGCTTCAGTACTCCAAAATTTAAACTAATGGTATTAAAAGTCTGCAGAATTTTAAGCCGCCTCAGCAAATTATTCTTTCTCCAGTGGACTGCAAGCTTGCCCTGAGCCAGATCAGCCCTCTTCCAGCTGATGGAGAGAAGGGAGAAAGAGAGGCAGGGGGAGAACAGGGAACCAGTCCTGAGAGCTCTTTTTTTGCAGAGAGAGCACTCCCTGGTCCAAGTGCACTGTTGACCTAATGGGCATCTGTTGGTTTTGCCTCTTAAGTGCCAAAATCTCTAGTCAGGATACTGAGAGGAGAAAAGATAAGCATCCCCACTTAAAACATGGAATTTATTTTCCTTAGAAGCAATATGGAGACTATCCAGATTCTGCAGTGCTGCTGTTGTTATCATGGTGGTGTTGATAGTGTAGTGCAGCTATGTTCGATGGGTGTCTACAAATTACAAATTCAACTGAGTTGTGGAGTATAATCCATTCAGAAGTTGGAGACTGTGTGTCCCCTGGAAGGTTATTCCTATTGAATGATTTCATTTAAAAATCCCAATTCAGTTTCATGTGAGTCACACCTGGGACACGATCCATGAACATTTAATTAGCAAAATGAAGAAGGACTTCTTCCTTATAAGGTGCAGATGGCCGAAGACGGCATGATAGCAGGACTCTAATAATAGTTTGATTTATTATGAAGCATTTTATGGGTACATCATGTGACATGTAACTATTTAGTTAAAAAAATGATGTCTTTTATCAGTTCTTCTTGAAATGGATATGTCTGTTTTAACCATCTCTATGTGTGGTTTACTTATTCCTCTTGCCTTCTGTATGTACCAAAAGATAGGCAAATACCATGTAAAAGTTTTTGAGTAAACTGTAGAAATTTTCTATTGAAAGGTCGCATCTGAAGTATAGCTCTATACTTTGAATTTTTAAATTTTGATTTCAGCATGAAACTAAATCAGCTTGACGCTTACGCTGCCCACCGTGGTGCCTGGCACAGGGATATGTTTGGTCCAGTGCCATAGAAATAAGACTGACATTAGGAAGCTTTTCTCTCTGCCTAGTAATTCCTTCTTGTGCCATTGGATTGGGCCGTTTGCCGTAGGCCCTGAACATAGCTCTTTAAATCCCTGAATGTTTGTGTCCTAGAGTTTTGAACTCTTCAGCAAAGGTAGAGCCATGTTCCTTCCTTTAACCTTTCCAAAGACAGTGGCTTTCTCAGAAAAATTATAGTTTTCTCTGAAAGACTTTTAAAATTTTCTTTCTGGTCTGTATTCCTACAGGAACAATTTAAACTCTTTCTTCATATAAGGTTACAAAATGAATTCTTTATTTTTAAAAATGTTTACCCTTTCTTTTAATCTTTTTACTATGTAGGTTTTTCTGGGGTTCTTTATTTTTTACTCTTTTAAACTGTCGTTTTCTAACTTTTTGATTTTAGAATAAGGTTAAAAATAAACTCCTCCCTATATAAGTTTGCCGGGTCACAATGTCTGACAGTTTATTACATTTGAGACTTTGTTTTTTGAACATGGATTTCTAAAGCTTACTATTCAATAGTCTTGATGGCAGATATGTTCTATCATTTAAGTTGAGAAAAAGCAAACACCTTAATTGCCCTCTTGTTCCTGAAGCTTTTCCTAAATTCTAGAATGGCTATTTCAAGCTCCAATAAAGATAGCCTCCGAGCACACACACAGCTTCCATCACATAAAACTTCATTGCTGTCGGATTTTAAAAGAAACGCTGAAATTCACAAAGTGCTTCCTGGAACATTCATAATAGGAGGATTTACATTAATTATCTCTTTTTGGTCCCAAGATGTTTCTAAAATAACACCTCCTCTTTATACTTACAGATGTCTAGAATTTCTTCTTCAAAATGATGCAAATCCGTCTATCCGGGACAAAGAAGGTTACAATAGCATACATTACGCTGCTGCCTATGGGCACAGACAATGTCTGGAATTGGTGAGTCATTTTGTCTTCTCTTGCTCTATCTCACACACATGCGCACACGCACACCTGGTGACGTTCTGGTATTAAACTCTCAACAAATGCTCTCACTGCCTAATTAAGTCACCAGTAGAAATCACTTGAAGATATTCTATGGTAAGTGACTAACTTGTTATTCATGAGGTGTAGATCTCATTATTCCATTTCTGTCTTTCCTGATCTCAGAACTGACCAACAGTTGACTCTGTTCCACATGACTGTAATTTGAGTTGGGAATGTTAGATTTGTATATGGACATAGTTTGTATTTTACAGGTAATTAGGATGTATCAAAAAGCTCAGTATGTATTTGTAAACTTAGCACTTCACAACTGAATAACAGGATTATAAGATGACCACAACTGTTAGATGTATGGGTTTATCATGGTCCTACATTTGTAATTTAGGGGAAGAAATTGGAAAGGGCACAACAGCAGAATGTATTTGAATTTGTATGTGAATTGTACATACTTTCATCATTCTTGAAGACTTGTAAGACTTTGTTCCTGAGATTCTTGTGAATGCTAAAGATTTCCTTGTTTGATCTAGGGGGTAGATAGCACTTTTTTTGTCTTCTAGTTCTGATTCCATCCTAGCTTCTCTTTTAGTTGCCATGGCTGCATAACAAAATCGCCCCAAAAGTTAGGGGCTTAAAATAAAAATAATCATTTAGTGTTGCAGCACCTATGGCCCTGGTCTCCATCACCACAGGAAGGAACCAGGCATGACACGGATTAGAAGTACAAGCTTGCAGGAGGTGGGCTAACTTTGATTGCAGGGTAGCCCCAAGCAACCTCCGCAGTAGCCTCTTATTAAGATGGTACAAGACAGGTGAGGGGAGTATTAGACAATGACACGTGCCTAAGGATTGCCATGGGCTCGGGCTTTCTCCACAAGGAGCACCTGCAGATGAATTGCCCAAGGGTCCACCCCCCCCAAGCTGCAAATCATCTTGCTCAGAGGTTTTCTGGCTCTTGGTGTCCTCTACATTTCCCCCCTCTAGTATGTTCAAAGACGTTTCTAGACAGGCAAGGGAGAAAATCTGTCATTGGTTATTTCAGCTGTTTTCCTCACCAAGGAGCTTTCCTTCCTACCAAGAAACAAAAGGGCATATATGTATAACAAAATTACACCAATGGAACTAATCCAGGTATAAGGGAAACTATTTTAGCCAAACTAGGCTTAGGGGAAAACATGTCCCCTTTGTGCTAATCACCACCCAACTATGTGCTACGGGCTGACCCGGAGGGCCCATGACGCTTCCATGGGAAGTATTAACCACCACCTGAAGTTACGTTAGGTGGGGAAAGGGCTGTACCCTTTCCAAAGAGCAGTATAACTTTAAGTAAAATCAGGTGCCCAACTGAAACAGATATAAATCCAACAAGTGAAATTCTCTTACCTTAGCCAATACCAGTATAACCGTTACCCCAAAGCCTGCTGTTGGAGGTCTTTGTTGTCAAAACCTTCAAAGGAAGACGCAAACTAAGCTTACCTGGGGCTTGTTATTCAGCCCCAAATAATGAAATCCTGTACCAATCTTCCCTATCTGCATAGAAGCTCCAACTTCCTCTTAGGGAAACAGGGTGCTGACCGCTCTTAACTGCTTCCTGCTGATGATGGATATGGGAGAAGCAGTGAGAGTTCCCACATAGGAGATTGATCCAGGGTTTCTCTATTGTGAAATTACCTGGCTCCAAAACTCAGGGTCTTGTAAATAATAGAAAAGTTAGTGAAAACAAATTTGTTGAAGTGCTGGGAAGGTTCCCCTGCTCCTGTCCAGGCTTAATCCAGCCATCTGGTAATCACTGCTTCTCTTGATGTTCTGTAATAATATCAGCAAAACCTCGACCCCAATGCAGTACATAATCAGGCTTCCACTCTGACATGTCAGGTTTTCTATAAAAAATAGGTTGTATTGAAGAGGATGGTGAATGCATGAAAGATGTCCAATGATTTTCTGCAGCTGTCTTTCTGTCGTTGTTGAGATTCAGAAAATTGAGAGTGAAAAGACCTCTAGTGAGGATGTAGTTAGGACTATCATTCAAGGGAAGGACTCTCCCCCTCTCTGTTTTTCTAACATTCTTTTTAATGTTTTATGATGTTGCTCAATAATGGCTTGTCCTTGAGAATTATAAGGAATACTATGAGATAATTGAATATTCCAAAAAGATAGAAAAGTGTTTAATTTGTGAGTAGAATAAGAAGGTGCATTATCAGTATTAATAGATTTAGGGAGACCCATAATATTAAAGCACTCTAACAAATGTTGAATGACATGGTAAGTCCTTTCTCCCAGTAAAGCAGTAGTCCAAGAGAAATGAGAGAAAGTAAAGAAAGTCTTGACGTAAAATAAAAATAGCATATATTTCATTTTTTTGAACCAAGGTATAAGTACTTTGAAGAACTTTGAAAGTATTACCATCTGTATATCCAACCTTACTGTACTTGCTGGAATCTGTGTAAATAGCATCTGAAATTGGAGAGTCTGTGTAATAGCATCTGAAATTGGAGAGTCTCTAACAACATAAGGGAGAAGTAAGCTGGAAAAAAAATGCTTGAAATCTTTTGTCATTAGGATATCCATTAGTAATTGAGCCTATGTAGGCTACAAGAACAATATACCAAGATATTGATAATTGAAAATTGAGTTGAATTTGCTTTTCTGTGAAAGGAACAATAATAGAATAAGGATCATAACCTATAAGTTGGCAAATTCTATTTCTACCCTTAGCAACCAGTTCACAAATTTTATCTAAGTATTGTAGTTTTTGTGTAGTTCTGTTAGAATCTATTTGATAAATAACTCCAGTTGGGGAGTGACTAGTGGCTATAATTATTAGCTGAATCAGAAATTCTTTTGATGAAAACTCTTTCAATTAGCTGCAGTTCTTCCTTGGCTTCTGGAGTGAGTGAATGAGGACTATTTAAGTCCAAAGGTCCTTCCAGAATTTTGAAAAGATTAGACAAAGCATAGGTTGGTATTCCTAAAATAGGACATAACCAATTAATATAACCTAATAGCTTTTGAAAGTCATTTAAAGTAGACAAGGAATCCAATTGGAGTTGAACACATTGTGGAAGAATTTGAGTTTGAGTTAATTTGTATCCTAAATAATTATAAGGAACTGTGGTTTGCACCTTTTCCGAAGCAATTTGAAGACCATAGGACTTTAATGTACATGCAGCTTATTCAAACATTTCCTATAAAACCATCAAACTCTAGTGTGCCAATAAGATGTCATAATGAATAATGTAGGCTGTAGAGTATCTCTTTCTAAGAATCTTTAATGGTTGCTCGACAAACTGTTGACACAGTGTAGGATTATGCAACATACCTGTGGCAGAACCTTCCACTGATAACAGTTGGGAAGCTTCTGCTGATTATAGACAGGAACAGAAAAGGCAAAACAAGGTCGATCTTCAGGATGCAGGTATATGGTAAGAAAACAATCCTTTAAGTCAATAACATACAAATACAATTGGAAGGAGTCATAGAGGGTAAAGGAAGTCCTAATTGCAGGGGTCCCATGGGTATAATAGTTTCGTTAACTTTGCGAAGGTCAGTGAGCATTCTCTAATTGCCTGATTTCTTTCTTATCACAAAACAGGAGAATTCCAAGAGTTGGTAGAGGGCTTGATATGCCCCTTGCTCCAATTGTTCCTGTACTACTAATTTTAAAGCATCCGGTTGTTCCATAGTTAACAGCCACTGCTCTACCCACACTGGATTACTATTCTTCCAGGATAACCTGAGAGCATATTTCAGGGCAGTGGCCTCTATGCTAAATTTGACATTTGCAAGGAATTAACATGAGGGATTTGCTCAGCTTTCCATTGCTGGAGCAAATCACGACCCCATAAGTTAATAGTAATGTCAGCTATATATGGTCAGATTTGAGCATTCTGCTTATCTAGCCCCAAGTAGGTCAAAGGCAAAATATTCTGAAAGATTGAATCTAGAGTTCTGATGCTGACAAAGGTAATATCAACAATTTGTTTCGGCCATTCCCTGGGCCACTGATTGAGAGCCATAACCAAAACATCTGTGCCCATGTCTAAAATAGGGTGACCAGATTTTAACATCGGTATGGTGGGACAACATGGCCGAGGGGCGGGGCGGGGCGGGGAGCGGGCGGAGGGCCTGACAACAATGCAAACTTTGATAAGCAGTTCTCTATAATCACTTCTCAGCAATTATTTGTTATTATTACAGTTTAATATTATAAAATTAACAAAAATAATATAAAACTCATATTCTGGCGAAATAGCCACATGGCAGCTGAAAACCGTATATTCCCTTCTTGTTCTCCCGCCTGTTCATGCATTCTTTCCAAAAATCGGGACTTTTTTAAAAAGCCGCAGGACTCAGGACAAATTGTTGAAAAGCAGGACTGTCCCGCCAAAAGCGTTGACGTCTGGTCACCCTAGTCTAAAAGGCCACTAAAGGTTTTATCCTTCAGAGTAAGAGTCAATTGAGGCCTGCTCTTATCGACAGACGTTTGCCAGAAAATATGGCTTGTGTCACCAGGCTCACCAGTATGTTTTTCCCCAGTACCTTGTAACTTAATGAGTGGTAGGAGCAATTGAGCAATCTTTTGTCCTGCCAAAATTTGAGTTGATTGGTTTACTGAGATCATAATCTGTATTTTTCCTAAGTAATTACAATCAATAACACCTGTGTGGATAAACATTCCCTGAGATACTAATTCACTCTTCTGGAGCAATAATCCAACAGTACCTGGGGGAGGAGGACCACATACTCCTGTTTTCAGTTCTTTTGCTCCCATGCTGGGAAGCAAAAGGACATTATATGCCAGTAAGTCCAAAGCAACACTGCCTGAGATGGTGTGTAAAAGAGACTGAACAGAGTGAAGTTACTGGTGAATGAGTAGATTCTCAGACCCATATTCTTTGCCCGTGGGGCCCAGGTTGGGCCTGCCTACTAGTTTTCCTGCAATAAAGGTGTTCCTTTTTCATGGAACTAAGAACGGGCACTCACTCGCCCAGCAGGGTGCTTTCTTACATCTGGGACACAACCCAGGGCGTTTGCGTTTGCTAGATGTCTTTTGATCATTACTTTTCCTATAGATCTTCTCTGTCCAACACTCTGTTCTCACATGTCCCAATTTTCCACACTTATGACATCTAAGATGGTTTGGACTGAACCCTTCTTTTAAAGCGGCGGCAAATTAGCCTTGTGGGATTCCATTCCTGTATCTGTACATGTCCAGATATATTGCTGTAAGGGAGCATTTTGTGCTCTCAGAGGTCAAAAGGACGTTTGACACTCAGAGTTAGCATTCTCAAATGCTAAAGTTTGGAAAAGCATGTCTCTGAGCTCTGGCTGGGCAACGGCCTTATCAACTGCAGTTTTTAATTGGGCTAGAAAGTCAGTGTAAGGTTCATTCCCTGACTGCATTATCTTAATAAAAGATTTAGAGATATTTCCCCTGAACCTTTTCCCAGGTCCTAAGACAACACAGCTTTGTCTGGACTATGGCTATGTCATCGTACTAAAGTTGATTTGGAATCCCCAGCCACTGACCAGACCCAGTGAACTATTCAGATGTTATAGGGACTCCTCTCTGCTGGTTTTGGCAACTCATCAGGTCAGCCTTCTCCTTTACCAGATTTTGAACTGTAAATACTATCCAAACTCAAGAACAGTTCTGGCTATCATGTCCAAGTCAGAAGGAATGAGCAGCTGCTCTTGTGCAAGCCCCTTAACAGACCTCTAGAAAAATGGGGATTGCATAACACACTGTGTTATGGTCTGTTTTAAATCTTTTAGAACTTCAAAGGTGATCATATGGTGATCCAAATGTCGGCCCCCTTGAGGGTGTTGCAGATTGGGAGGATTATCAGTGACCATAACCAGAAAAAGCCCCAGAGTATCTTCCCACTTAAAGTCATCAGTTTTACGCCCTTCTAACACAGCCTTCATAACAGAAGTCACAGGCAGTTCACTTACATAGGGAGGTGCTGAGGGCAATATTGGGTGCTCTAAGTTGGCATTTCTGACTGTGAGACTATTTACCTAGTCTTCCAGTTCTTTGATCTGAGCAGCCATAATGGCCACAGAGGTAATTCCTTGCTTATTTGTGTCTGTATCATATGCTCTTGATTCCCAGTTCTCCTTAGGTTCAGATTCCCACTGAACCTCACTATTCTCCTCACTTTCAAATTCTGCTTGAACATCACCTTCTTCCTCAGTTTCTAATTCTCATGACTCCCCAAACAGGAAGTTACCTATTGTTTTTTCTCAATGTCTTTGCTTGTTTACCAAAGACCTCGCTTATTCCAAGCGAGGTTCCGTAGATTCTAGATTGGCCAAAGGTCCCACTTGCCCTGAGTGGAGTTTCCCTTTGGACTTCCTCCCACTATCTGCTGAAGGCTTCACTTACTTCCAAGTGTCCTTTTCCCCTTTGGTCCACATCCCTGGTGTTCTTTTGTGTCCTTCTGGATCCTGCTGACTATGCCAGATGATGCAGCCCGTATGGCCCTGGTCTCAATCACTGCAGGAAGGAACCAGGCATGACGCAGATTAGAAGTACAAGCTTGTAGGAGGTGGGCTAACCTTGATTTCAGGGTAGCCCCAAGAAACCTCTGTCGTAGCCTTTTATTAAGATGGGTACATGACAGGTGAGGGGAGTATTAGACAATGACTGTGTGCCTAAGGATCACCATAGGCTCAGACTCTTTCTCCGCAAGAAACACCTGCAGACGAATTGCCCGAGGGTCTGCCCCCCAGCCAGAAATCATCTTGTTCAGAGGTCCTATAGCTCTTGGCATCCTCTACAATTTATTATCTTTTATTGTTTATTTGGATCAGGAATTTGGAGAGGCTTATCTGAGTAGTTCTGACAAGGTATTCTAGGAAATTACAATCAGACCATGGCTGGGGCCATCATAATCTCAAGGACTTCTTCATTCATCTGTCAATCACTTGGGCTGGAAGACTCAAACAGCTGACATTCTTTGGGCTTCTCTTTCTCTCTCTCCTTCTACCTTTACCTCTATATGTTTTTTTAATGTGGTTTTCTCCAAAATGTCACTTCCAGAGTAGCTGTCTGTCTTACATGGTGGTTTACAGGGGTTCAAAGGCATCTTTCCTGGGGGAGAGTAGAAAAAAGACAGAGACGGACTATATTGCTTTTTATGATCTATCCTTGAAAGTCACACAGGGTCACTTCTGCTGCTTTTACTCATTAAGGCAGCCCCAAAATACAGAGAGGCCAAGTAGTCTTCACCTTTTAAAGGGTAGTGTGTCAAAGAATTTGTGGACGTATTTTAAAACTACTCAGTTCTGTATGCATATGTAGGAAGCCAGTCATTTCATGGCCTCCTATTATGTTGAGAAGATGTAGCCTTCTCTCCACAAGAAGGCTTTGATAAAATTACTCCTTTGATTAGAGCAATACTTTCCCAGTGTAATTCATGAAGAGATTGTTATTTTTTGGCAATTATAAGATATTCAAAAGCAAGTAAGGAAGGGTATTAATTGATAGTAATTTGCAATGTCAGTTGAACAGGACAAGATTATCAATACAAACTGGTAGAAGTGTTACCATGTTTGCTGTTAAGAAAGACCTTCGGTGGGTCATTTATAATATAGATGGGATGCAAATTCTCCTTTCTTTTTCCTGAATGATTATAGTTGGACAGAAAGTTTTCTGTATTCCCATTTTGGAAATACATCCTAAAAGTCTTCTTCGGTGTAGTTTGCATTATCAAAGGTTCTAAGCAGGCTATAAACATTCTTATACCCTCCAGTCAAAATAAGGCACACCTGGAAAAGAATCCTGGACCCTCCCCTAAGAGTGGAATCACAAAACCAGCCCCATGAAGGCATCTTATCCCCAATTCCAGCTCTTTCAACTCTGAACAGATTTGGTCAGGAGACAGATGAGATGAAAGTGTTCTGGAAGGACAAGAGAAGGATTAGGACCTGTCTTTGATATAAGCATTAAGTGAAGAAGTGAGTTTTAGGGGGAAGGGGAGGTACCTTTTCTAACTTATTGTCTTTCCTTCTATAGGAACTCAATACCTTCACATTCCTTAAAACTACCATTTCTTTGGGTACTAGCTGTTAGGAAAGCAAGCCAATTAGCAGTCTGCACTAAGAGGTGAATTCCTAGCAGTCTGTTATGCTGCTGTGCCAGTCTTCTTTCTCATCGTACACACAAACACCCAGTTTTCCCAGGAGTCATCCTTTCAATGAGTTGGCTCTGAATGCTTAGGGGTAGAGTTATGCCAATGAAAAGACACACACCTGGTGGGTCTGGATAGCGTATTGCAGCCTTCAAGCAGAAATTGTACAGGGAGACCTTTTTGTACTTCACAGTCCCAGGCTGTGCTCCTAGTCTCTGGAACGAGCAGAGAAAGCAAAGGAGGGGCCTTGTCCTTTGAGAGTTCAAGTAGGATCAAAAAGGGTGGGCGGCCATCAGTGTCAGCTGATTTGTGAGGTTGATGAGATGGATCTTTGGTCCCTCCTTCCATCTAGATGAACAATTACTCTGATTATGCATATCATTAAATATGTATCATTAAATTTGATGTATATTTCATTTGACTCTGATGTTTGCAAGGTCTGTATTTACTTAGCATTCATGGTTTGTAGCCCCTGTCTATGATCACAGGCTTAGAATTTATAGACTCTACTCTGTGTTCAGTTTATTTTCATACAGTCAAAAAGGAACAGGAATATTTTAGTTGTTTTAACTTTACTTCCCTTATACAGACTTACGTTGAATTTGTGCCATGAGAAAAGAAAAACTTCTAAAAAGTAGTGTGCATCCCTTAGCCTGGGTAGAATGGCTAAGGTTCAGAGTTCTGCCAAGTCCACCTACCTAGCCAGTGTTCCCAGCTGGTCTTGATCAAAGATGTATGCGCTATGTGTGCAAGCAGGATTCTGCCCCCAAATGTGTGCTGGGAGCTGTGATCAGTCATATTCAATTAGGTTCAAAATATCTAAGCAGTGTGGGAAGACTTGACTGATAAAGTGTCTTATGTCTGAATAAAATGTATGTTTGAGTGAAGGGAGGGGAGTTGGTGAAGGAGAGCTCTAAGTTTCCCTTTCCTCTATCTGAAATGCATTCCTACCAACTCTGAAGAGAAAAATCAGGGAATCATGCCCCTATTTGGAATTTTTGAGTTTATATTGGCTTGCTATTTTTCTTTTACCATATTAAAGATTTGTCCATGAACATTAGATCTTTGTGGCTTTGTTATTGAAATGGAAAAATGTGTGTGCCAATGTAATTACATAAATTGCCTACAGAAATTCAGAGAGATTGAAAACTCTAGGGCTGTGATTGAATTCAGTCCAAGATTTTACCATGCCAGATCCCTTGGAACCTGCTTCCCTAGAACCTTCTCTTCTTTTCACTGTTGTGAGCTAACTTGAGCTTCAATTGTGAGAGCTAGTAAGGGCGACAAATGCCCCTGCATGTATATTCTGAGATTCTTTGAAGGCAGACAGAAGACAGCTATGCCTTGAGCAAGTCAGTGCTAAAATTGGGCTGCCTTCCAACAAAATCCTCAATGTTTTAGGTTGTTTCTTATATTTATCACAGAACTTCAGGAAACCATTACAACCTGATCCTGAATAACTACATGTATCTTTGTAAGATGTACTTACTTTGGCAATGTCTAAGCAAGCTTCTAAAGACTAAGGAAGCGGGATACAGAAAAGTAGTTAAAAAAAAAAAAACGGAAAACTGCTGAGTGGTCATTTGAGGACAAGAGGATGAAAAACCAGTAAACTTGAACCCCAGCCCCATACAAATCTCTGATGACTTTTTTTCCATCCCCAGAGGTGCTGCTAAAAGATGAACTTGGGGAGTACATGACCTCCCAGCAGGCAGACTTCCAGAGTGCAATGTTCTCTGGAAACTTCAACAATGCTGGTCTTGTTTTTTCTTTTATGTAATTCAGTTGGAGAGAAATGTAAAATCTCTTGAGGCACTCTCATCAAGGTAGAAAGTAAGCATAGATATTTTGATGCCACTGGCATCCTCTAACTGCTGTGAATATAAAAAGCACAATTTTTGAATCAGAATTTGGACATAAATCTGTATTCAGAACAATGGAATAGACAATATTTTATGACAAAATGTTCCATTTATTTCTTTGTAATGTGACAGAAAAACAAACTCTTTTGGCTTTATCATGAATGAATTTGGCAACTGATGAAAGAACCATTTAACGGGACATATTAAAATAGAAAATTTCAGTTTTACCTTCGATCAGAGCCCAGATACAGTGGGGCCATTGCCCCCATATTTCAAAGTGAGATATGAGTGTTTCAACCTGTGGTCCTCTTACTCATTTCTAAAGTGAGAGTTAGAAAAAACAAGAATTTAGAGATTAGAGAGAAAGTTTCTTGGAAGCTGGCTCTGCTGTGACTTTCACCCCCCCGCCCCATGACAGTGGAGAAAGGGTGTTTTCTGCTGAACCCAAGCCCAAATGAAGGAAGCCTCAAGGAGACTGACTGCTTAGATATCCGATTTGTGTCCCACACAATTTGGAGGGGATGCCAGAGTGGCATGTGATATTTGTAAAGGCTGAATGGCTCTGACTAGATCTTGTTTGCTAGGCAGTTAAATAAAAAGAAGACTATGTTTGAGAATTTACTTAAATGTGAGCTAAGGGGCAGAGCTAGTCTAGGGTTCTGGATCCTGCTCAAGAGGGCTGCCTAAGAGCAAGGAGACCTGAATGTCTAGGTTGAGGGGGCCATGCTACTTATAAGCTACCAGCAGAGGGAGGAGTACATTCACCCAGGCAGAGGGAAGTGCAAGTGAGAGGCCCCAGTGAGGGGGACTGGAGGAGAACCTAACTCAGCACCAGGACAGGAAAGATTTTCAACAATTAATTCAGTCAGAGGCTATCACTCCAAAGGGTGCTGTTTGGTAAGACCACTGTCCCTGCTCCCCATGTGTCCTTTCTCTATCCCCTTCAGAGGCAGCTGATGAGACAAGAGGAGAAGCCCACGGCTGCAGGATAAAGAAGTCGGCCCCCGCCTTCCCCTGCTGCAGTCTTTGGGGAAAGGCAGGGAGAAGCTTTAGGGTTAAACAGCATTCAGAGTTTGTGATGATCACACTGGAGTAGATACATTAATTACTGACATAAAGTTATGTTTGTAAAGAACGTGCCAGAGAACTTTATGTTGTTTATTGGAGATTTTACTTGGGGTGATAGGAAAAGAAGTAATCTTGTAAAGGAGACTGGACCCAGAGTAGGGTAAAAGAGAATAAGGTGATTGATTATAGCCATTAGCAAAAACTGAAAAAATAAGTAGAGAAGTCCGCAATTATACTTGGAGACTTTAGCCCCTTTCTCTCAACAACTTCCAGAACAATTGGACAGAAAATCATCAAGCCTAGAAAAACTTAATAACACCATCAACCAAGAAGATCAAATCAACATTTATAGAACACTCCACCCAACAATGCAGAAAACATATTTCTTTCAACTGCCTATGAAACATTCCCCAAGACAGAGAATATCCAGAACCATAAAATAAAATTCAAAACTGCAAAGAATCAAGATCATATAGAGTGTGTTCTCTAACCTCAAAGGAATAAAACTAGAAATCAGTAACAGAAAGATACCAGGAAAGTCACCAACACTGGGAAATTAAAAAAAAATACAGACTTATAAATAATTCATGGATTAAAGGGAAATTCTCACGGGAAATTAAAAAAATACATTGAACTGAATGAAAATGGAAATACAACCAATCAAAGGTGGAGGACTCAGCAAAATTAGTGCTAAAAAAGAAATATATAGCTCTAAATGCTTACATTAGAAAAGAAGAGATATTTTAAGTCAATAATCTTAAAGATTATTAACTTTAAATAATCTGGTTAAATAAACTGGTATAGCTATACTTGTATGTTACTTTTTAGCAATTAAAGGGAATGATTGTGGATACATGCAACAGCCTGGATGAATCTCCAGTCAAAAAGGTTATATGCTGTATGATTCCATTTATCTAAAAGTTACTGAAGTGGTAAAATTATAGAATGAAAATAGATTCGTGGTTGCCACTTAGAGATTAAGGAGGGAGTGGGAAATGTAAATGATTGTGGCTATAAAAGGGCAACATGAGAAGTCCATGTGGCAGTGGAAATGTTCTGTATCTTGACTTTGTTCAGATATCAGTACCTCTGTACCAATATCCTGGTCGTGAGAATGAACCATAGTTTTATAGGATGTGACCATTGGGGGAAAACTGGGTAAAATACAAGATCTCTCTATATTATTTCTTGTAATTGTATGTGAATCTATAGTTACTTCAAAATGAAGTTTACTTTAAAAAGTACATATATCTAAGGAAAATTTAACCTCTTTAGAAGAAAATGGATACCTTGGTAAATGAAGTTGACTAGCCCTTAGCTATACGTGTTAATGAAAACCTACAGTGGAAGTCCAGCTGGAAAACAGAATTGGCCACTCCAAATGTTCTACCCCTGCCATTAGATGGTGTGCTCTGTGAGGAAGGAGACATTCCCGCCCACCTCATCTGAAAGGCGGTCAAGCTGAGTGGTGCAGTGTGTAGGAAATGGAGCTGGATCAAATTCAGATTCTGCCTTGCACTAACTTTGTGATCTTGGTCACCTGTCTGTGCCTTAGTTTCCTCACTGGTAAAATGTGCATGATGATAGTATCTACCTCACAGCATTGTTATGTGAGTTCAGTAAGTCAATGAATTAAAAGCACCCAGAACTGTGCCTAGCACATAGTAAGCCATTCACTCAATGCCTTTGCTTCCCTAACACCTCAGTCAGAGTCTGGCATTCAGTGGGTCCTCTGTTAAGTGTTTTCTGAAGCGGATTATTATAAAGATGTGACTATGTAGCTTAGAACATATCATTTAACTTTCCCTTATTTCATGTTTTAATAAGTTGATTTGCATTCCCTAAACATATAGTAGCGATTGAAAGAAGATGTAACTATGTAGCTTAGAATATATAATTTAGCTTTCCCTTATTTCATGTTTGATAAGTTGATTTGCATTCCCTAAACATATACAGTAGCAATTGAAAGAAGCATTAGGACAACTGAGGGGATGAAGCCAGCTTTGGGTTAGACATTGTCTTTGAATAAGCCCCTAGTTCAGTTATCTATGTGTGTCACCTAAGTTATCTTTAACCACTACCACCTTGAATACTAAATTTTTCGACATTTAAACTACACTAGTTCTTAGAAAGACCACTTTATCTAAAAAATCAGTGCATGCCACTCCACTGCAGAGCTTGGCCCATTCAGGAGTCTCATAGCCTCAGAGCTCATGGAACTTTGATCAAAGAAATATGGTCATCAGACCCTCTTTCCTTAAAAGAATCAATTCTTCAAACAAACCAAAGTAAACCCCTAATTTGTCTTTCAAAGTTTTTTCTCATGGGGGAGAAGTTTAACAACCAAGGTTATTGTTTTTGTTAAAATCATAACAAGGAACATTTATGGTAAACTTGTTGGTCTGGGCCCCGTGTCTACATAATCTAATTCTCATGACAGCACTGTGAATTACTTCCTGCTATTATCCATATTTCACAGATGGACATTCTAAAGTGCAAAGAAATTAAGTAACTTCTCTTGGATTATACAGCTAGTGTGGCTTAGTGCTAGGATTCAAACCTATCTCACTCTAAATTCCATGCTTTTGTTTTTTTATTTTTTATTTATTTTTGAGACAGAATTGACACTGTCACCCTAGGTAGAGTGCCATGGCACAATAGCTCACAACAACCTGAAACTCTTGGACTCAAGTGAATCTCTTGCCTCAGCCTCCCAGTAGCTGGGACTATAGGTGCCCGCCACAACACCTGGCTGTTATTAGAGACAGGGTCTTGCTCTTGCTCAGGTTAGTCTTGAACTCCTGAGCCCAAGCAATCCACCTACCTCGACTTTCCAGAGTGCTAGGATTATAGGCGAGAGCCACTGTGCCTGGCCAATTCTAAGCTTTTAACTATTGTACGGTACTATCTGGAGGACTGGCAGACTCCAGACTTCTGAAAGACAAAGCTGTCTGAGGACATCTGAATTCCACATCAGCCGAGACAGTGACACCCAGTCAGGACACCATTGAGAGGAGTGGTGTTCAGGCTTTATCACATGGAAGCAGGAGAACCTCCAGTAACACCACCAACAGTCATTCCTGTGTCATCCATTCTTTTGACAGCTTTGCATGACTAGCAATCTGCATTTTCTTTTTCTCCCTGGAGAGTAGAATAACCCTATGGCATTTCCTACTGGGTGAGGGTAAAACAGCCCCAGCTACAGCTCTCAAGTGCATCCCACTGTTTGAAATCTGCAGTGCTTCCACACACATTTTCATAAAAGCTCTTCCTTGGACCCAGCCTTTCTCCTGGAATCTCTGTTCAGCATCTTTGTAACAGCTGCTGTCATCCTGGCATCACTCTCCTTGTGATAATAGCTGCCAGGGATGAGTGCTTTCAGGTAGAGGGAGGAAAGTGACTTCCCAGTAAGATTATTTCTCCAAAGATGCCTTATCCTTGGCACCTGCTAAGACTCCTCCCTGGTGAAGTCTAGATCAGGTCCTTGTAATGATCACTTCCATTCTTGATCCTCATTCAGTTACAGAAAATGTAGAGGCCTCCAGTCAGAATAAGAGCTCACTCACAGAAATGCCTGTGCTTCCAGGTCTTGGGGTTATGGTGCTCACAAAGAACAAAGGAGTCTTGCTAAGATTCCGAAGGAGGGTAGAGGCCTGGCCATCTGTAACAGCTGAAGGAATATCCTGAAAAACAAAATCCCTCAGCAATAATGGAGATTTATTTTTTCATATGGGCAGATCCTCACAAACTGATAATTACATATCAGAAATTAGTACTTGGAAAAATACTTTTGTTAATATTAAACAATAAAATTGGCCACTGGGAAGGCAATTTAGTTTATTTTAGAGTCACAATTTCATAGCATTTTTTTTAGGAAAAATTTATAATTTTCTAAACACATGATTCATTTCACACAAAAAGTTATTGCTCAAATTCCATAAAGCTTTTTCTTTATTTGAGACAGAGTCTAACCATCTTGCTCTTGGTAGAGTGCTGTGGTGTCATAGCTCACAACACCTCAAATTCTTGGGCTTAAGCAATTCTCTTGCCTCAGCCTCCCAAGTAGCTGGGACTACAGGCACCCACCACAGTGCCTGGCTATTTTTTTGATATAGTTGTCATTGTTGTTTTTAGCAGGACTGGGCTGAGTTCAAACCTTCCAGTCCCAGTGTATGTGTTCATCGCCCTAACCACTGAGCTAAGGGCACCAAGTCACATTTTTTCTTTTTGTAGTGTATATCAGTCTTTTTTTTTTTTGTCTCAAATCCCACACATTGATGTAAGACAAACTGTAGTAGGAAATAACCCAAAGCGACCATTTCAGACAAAGCAGTATGTGTTTGGTGCCATTCTCTCTTTATATATATTTTAAATATATATTTTATTTATTTATTTTTTCTTTTTTTGCAATCCGGGGCCAGATTTGAACCCGCCACCTCTGGCATATGGGGCCAGCGCCCTACTCCTTTGAGCCACAGGCGCCTCCCAATAGATATATTTTTAAAAATGGATTATTACAATTAAGATATTCACGAGTCAGTATTTCCTGTGTGCTGATCTTTTGAAGTAGTAACCTGTTAGTCCAGGTTACTAACATTTGTGAGGTTGGATAGAAAGGTCTCCACTTCAGCTTATAAAATTCATAAACTTTATCAGTTCTACCTGTTAGTCATACAAGTCTGACAAGCAAGACTTATCCAAGGAAAAGCCCACCTGCGGAAAGGACCAGGGGATTCACAGCATTTAGCACAGCTCCCAGTTAGGGGATCTAATTTTTCAAACTGAGTAAAGATCAGAAGTTTTCTTCCTGAGTATAGAATTAAAATCAGAGGAATTGAGTAAAAGTCAAAGACCTCAAGCTCTGGTGACCTCTTGTATCTCTCTTACTCAAGACTCACTGCCTCTCTCACTAGTCCGAGTGCCTTGAGCAACCTGGCTAGGAGTCTGTCCTCTACACAGGGCTAGAGAAACTCTTACCACTGGTGCTATTTTCCAAGAAATTTCCACAGGAATTGACCTAGTAGACCATCAGGACAATTTCCAAGGTGTGTCTTCTCTTAACATTAGCCACCTCGGGATGGCTGCTTTCTGAAAATATGGAGTGGATTATAGGGGGATGTGCTAGGAACTGTGGCTGACACAGAAATATATTAGGTAAGGATGTTACTTTCATGGAAATAGGAATCTAGTTTGAGAGGTAAAACATGTAAAATATAAATATTGACTCCAAAATATCACCACCCACGTTTCCTAGTTCTCCACAGGGTAATAATAGGATAACAGTGACCACCCCCATTTATTTCTCTTCCCTACCCCCTTCACAGGAGCTCAGACTGTGCTCCAGTCCCTTATCCAGAGCTTTCGACATGTTTCCCCTGTGCTGTCTGCACTTGTCGTGGTGATCATAAGACACCCACTGTTTTCCTCTTTGTTCTTGCTTTCTGTGGTATCTCTTATAATTGTTTAGACCCTAAAAACTGTTCAGTTGCAGATGTCCAGTAAAGACCCTGCTCCTCTTGCTACCCACCCATGGCCATACAGAGGCTGCCAATGCCTGGGCCCAGGGTGTGGAGTCTGTACTCAGCCATCTGCAGTGCCCTGGCCAATTCCTGAGAATTTCCCACCCAACACCTGAGGGCTGAGCCTGAGAGAGCTCAGCCAGAGGAGGGAGGATTGAAAGCATAAGGACTTCCGAATCACACAGGACTGCTTCAGAATGCCAGCCCTGCCATCACTTAGCTCCAAGGTCTGTGAGCATCTTACCTCACCTGCATGAGCCTTCATGTCTTATCTAATCTGTCAAATGGCAGTTAGGTTGTTCAAAGCACTAAGTGGAAGAATGTAAGTAAATCCTCAAAAAATTAAAAATAGAACTACCATATGGTCCAGCAATCCCACTTCTGGATATATAACAAAGGAAATGAAGTCAGTGTCTCAAAGAGATAGCTGCACTGCACTGTTCACTGCAGTATTATTCACAATAGTCAAATTATAGAAACAACCTTAAGTGTTTGTTGATGGATGAATAGATAATATGGAGATAGATATATATATATATATATATATATACACACACATGCATAGGCACACTACAATATTATTCAGCTGTAGAAAAGAAGGAAATCTGGGCAACACCTGTGGCTCAAAGGAGTAGGGCACCAGCCCCATAGGCCAGAGGTGGCGAGGTTCAAACCCAACCCTGGCCAAAAACTGCAAAAAAAAATAAGGTAATCCTGCCATATGTAACAATATGGATGAACCTATAGGAAATTATATTAAGTGAAATAAGGCAGATGTAGAAAGATAATTACTTCATGAACTCACCTGTGAAATCTAAAAAAGTTGAACTCATAAATAGAGAGTAGAATGGGCCGAGGGGTGAAGGAAATGAGGAGATAGTCAAATGAAGTTTCAGTTATGCAGGATGAATAAGTTCTGAATATCTAATGATCTATAGTTAACAACACTGTGTTGTGTGCTTACAATTTGCTACAGTAGTAGATCTTAAATATTCTCACCACGCACACACAAAATGGTAACTATACGAGGTGATGGAGTTAATTAATTTGCTTGTGTTGACCATTTCACAGTGTTTACCATAATACATACAGTTTTCATTTCTCAGTTATACCTCAACAAAGCTGGTGGTGGGGAGAATGTAAGTAAAGTGTCTAGTGTATGATAGATACAAGTATCCTGGCATATGACAACTATAATATTATTATGTATTCATTCAATGTGCCTTATTGATTCTATCTTCTGGACACTGCTGTGTGCCAGGTCTACAAAGACGAAGATACTGTTGTATCTGGGAGTTTACTATCCAGTATTGGGAATAGGCATGGAAACAAAAACTATGTTAAAATACAGTACTCACTCTGCTAGAATTCTGTATTTCTCTTATTTTTATCATTATCCAAAATAAAACATATCCCAGAAGAGTAGCAGGTGACATGCTATGAGTGTTTAATAAGGGACGGCGTGTCCCATTCTGGGTTCAGTGGTTAATAAGAAGTTCACAGACTCAGGTCAGCATGACGTGTTTGCTATGTTCATCTCCTGTTTCATCACCCCACCATTTGTGTGAATGTGGAATAGTAGTGCCAAACTCTAAAGGAATTAAATGATGGAAAGCACGAGAATATGTTTGGCCCTAGTTTGATAAATTGACTTCACTTTCCAAACTTCAGAGAACCTGCTTTCATAATGGTTTCTTCCCTTTTGATATCTATGTCACCCACAAAATAGAAGAGTTATGATTGGCACAGTACATTGGAGTAAAGGGAAAATACATACTTGTGTCTAAAATTGTGCTCCTCAAACATGTCACCATCTGAGATCAGTCATTCATAAAAGATTAATGTGAGGTAGGCACATATCTAAACACATGTGTGTTGATCTCTCCCGTATCTTTTAATCTTGCTTAAAATAATAACAGCTTTCTTCATCCACTTATTTGAATCTGTGCTGATTCTTTTAGTGTTCATTAGCCAGAAGTAGTCTTTGTGGTCTTTAGCTAGTTTCAGAAAGCCATCAAGAATAGCTGTAATCAGATCAGTAGAAAATTTATTTAAAACTATATATTTTATTGACTGGGCTAGAATGTTAATTGATGCCTAGAGTGGGAAATTTACACTGTAATTTAACATTTAAAATGATGTTCAAGGACATTTATGTTGGTGGCCCAGCTTTTGGAGGATCTAAGAGCAGGTAACCAAAATGCCTTTCTGAAGCAATAATTTTTCCATTGTATATTTTAGAATTATTAAAAAGGTCAATTTTTTGTATTCAAATCTGTTATCTCCTTTGTTTTCTTTTTAATCAATTTTTCTCATATTACCACATCCCTCAGCTTCTACACCCTTTTTCAATCTACTCCTACCCCCCAAATTAAAACTTCTCTCGCCCTAGGAAAATAAATTTTACCTCAAGCTGAGCCAGAAAGCAAATTAACACCATGTTAATATAATTCAGAGTAACATGAGAATATTATCTAGATGAAAATTATCATTGATTAGAAGAGGTAACTCTTAAGCTTAATAATTGCTCTCAGAAATCACCATGGAAACATGAGACCAGTATTATTGTGTTTCTTGGTAAGACACAAAGAACTGTGTATGCTCAGAAAGTGGAATCGATCAGGTGTAACACTCATGACTATGAATATTTTACAAGGTTGACTACTTATCACCATTCCAATGTGACCATTCCTTCCTGCAATCCAATATTTTGTAATGCAGAACAGCAACTGAATCAGCCCTCAGATAAGAACTTTTGTTGATAAACATGTGGATGTGTGTAATAGACAAGGGTCTAAGTAAATTTTGAACAGAATGAAATACAGGAGACCTGCTGAATTTTTATCTTAGACAGCAACTTACAGTAGTGACAAGGCCTCAGTCTTCTGTGAAGACTAATAATTAAAGCCCTTACAGATAACATTCATATTTTCATCAGTGCCCTGGGAAATGAAAAGGTAAGCCAATTGGCATCACATTAAGTTCCAACCTTCATTAAAATTGTCTATTGTTTCTTCCCATCGTGTATGGTGTCACTTCTCTATTTAAGAAAGCTTTTATTTATAGAACACAGAGCAAAAAGAAGTCAGTGCGGGGGAAGGAAAACAAACAAAAAAAAAATGATTCACAGCGCAAATGCAGCAAGAGCACCTCTTGAAACTGCCCAGTTCAACTTTAGTGTTTTTCTCTGACAACTTGGAGACATGTTGACGTAAATATTTGGTGAATCTGGAGACCTGCAGTGTCAGGGGTAGGGAAAAGGAATAAATATTGTTAGTATGTGTAGTAACTGTAATTCTATGACATTCTTCCACATAGTACTTCAAGAAAACATTTTTTACTATTGGAATAAAAAAGGTGATTATTACCTACAGTTGGCACCATCTGGTGGTTTCATTTTTAATGTCATTGCATATTTATTAAGAACATGTACTATACCAGGTATTGCTCCCTGTGAAATGGACCCAGCCCCATCCTGATGGACTGACTCAGCATACATTGTGAACTGGCAGAAATGCGGAAAATAAATGAATAGGCAGCTGTGTTGGAAATATGCAGTGTCCATAAGATTCTGCCTTATCTCAACCCCTAGACATATTTCTATTATATTTAAACAAAGAAATCACAAAAAAAATTAGATAGAAGCAAAAATAACTATTATGTAGTTGGATCAATGTAGACAAGGTTCAAAAGATTAAAAAGTGCTCAAGAATAATGATCTTCTATTTTTAAAATATTATCTACAGTTCTTACATTGCCCAAGGTAGAAGCAAACAAGAATATATTTTAGACTGAGTGTGTCTGTTAAAAATTACTGACAATCTTAAACAAAATATTGGCAGATTAAGTGCAGCAATATGCCTTGAAAAAGATATTGTCTTACAACCAAGTGAAATGTTTTAGGAACACAGGGATAGCTTAGCATTAGAAATTAGTCAAGGCATTTTACCACACTAACAGAAGAAGAAAAACATCAGATAAATATTGCAGTCAATGCAAGTATTTAATAAAGCTCAATGCCTGTTTGTGATTTATACAGGTTTTTTAAAATTTTGTTTTGTTACCAAACTAATACTAGAAAGAGACATCAGAAATCTGATAAAAAGTATCTGCACGATATCTGCAGGAAACACCATACTAACTGGTGAAATATTGAAAGCTTTTTTCCTTACAATGGGAATAACTCAAACCCCACTCTCTTCAATTTCCCAGCTGGAAATTCAGCTGGGACCACAGGGAAGAAAAAGAAGTGAAAGTGTGGTAGACAGAAAGACTCCCCAGTGACATCCATGCCCTGGACACGTCTGAAGGCCAAAAGAGACTTTGCAGATATAACTAAGTTACAGATATTAAGATAGGAGGTAGGTTAATTGGATGTGTAAATAAGAGGAAATAAATTTTTGCTTCTACCTCACACTATACACAAAATTCAACCCAAGATGGATTGATTAGAACATAAGATCATTATACAAAAATCAACTATATTTCTACATACTAGCAACAAAATTAAGTAAAATAAAATTTTTTAAAGACAGCATTTCCAAAAGTATTATTTATTAGCATCTAAAATGTTATATAAAATGTTCTCTTTATAAATACTATAAAAACATTAAGGAAAATTAAAGACGACTTAAGGAAATCACTTTACCCTTACCATATACAAAGTTATTCTTTTAAAAATCAGTTGCTTTTCTATATCTCAGCAACTATAAATAGAAAATGAAATTTTAAAGGATACCACTTGAAAATTATAGTTTTTAATAGCATAAAATGTATTAAATGCCCATAATACATTTTGGAGAAAAATAAACTCTGCATCAATAAGTAGAAAAACATATTATTACTATTTCCATAAATTGCAAGACTCTATTGTGACGGTAACAACTCTCCCCAAACTCATTTATAGATTCGTCAAAATCCTGGTAGGGTTTTGTGTATGTATGTGTAGTATATGTGTATAAATTGAAAAGCTGATTTTTAATTTTATATAGAAAGGCAAAGGGTAAACAATATATAAGGCAATCTTGAAAAAGAAAAACCTAGGCGTTTCCAGTTATCAAAAATCTGTTCTAAGGCTCTAGTAATGAAAGTAGTATAGCAATATAGTAATGCAAATAGCATAGCAAGAGAGCAAAGAGGGATAAAACAACCAAAAGAACAGAATGGGGATTTAAAAAATCAATCCATACATATGTGGTATCCTGATTAAAGAAAAAGGTGCACAGCAGCTCAAAGGGGGAAAGTAAGTCTTCTCATCAAATGGGATTGGGTCAATTGCATATGCATATGGGGAAAATGAATCTTACTACGCACAAAACTCCATTATAGATGGATTGCAAATATATACGTGAAAGGTATAATAATAAAGTTCTTAGGAGAAAGCATAGAAAAACATCTTAATGACTCAGAGGAAAAGATTTCTTAAATAAGATGCAAAAATAACAAACCAGGCTGGGCAGGATAGGTCACGCCTATAGTCCCAGCATTTGGGGAGGCCAAAGTGGAGGATCATTTAAGGCCAGGAGTTCAAGACCAGCATGAGCAGCATAGCAAGACTCCATTTCAAATAAACAAAAACCAAACAAAGCAAAAGGATAAATTGGACTATAATAATCTCTAAATTTTTGTTCATTAAAAGAGTGCAAAGGCAAGCTTCAGAATACATGAAGATGATCTTGTATCCAGAATATATAAAGAACTTTTATAGAACATATAAATAGACCCTAAAATCTAATAAGAAAAGATAAAAAAACCCAACACCAAAATGGGCAAAAGATTTAAACAGGGAAGGAGGGTATTCAAGTATTCATAAACATGTGAAAAAACTTTAGTAGTCATCAAGAAAATTCAGATTAGAACCACAATGTGTGTTGTAATGTTTCTGCTGCCATAATAAATTGCCACAAATTTGGTGGGTTAAAACAGCATACATTTGGCTCGGCACCTGTAGCACAGTGGTTACAGCACCAGCCACATACACCAAAGGTGGTGGGTTGGAACCCAGCCCAAGCCAGCTAAAAAGCAACAGTGACAAGTGCAACAAAAAATAGCGGGGCATTGTGGCGGGCGCTTGTAGTCCTAGCTACTTGGAAGGCTGAGGCAAGAGACTTGCTTAAGCCCAAGAGTTTGAGGTTGCTGTGAGCTGTGACACAATGGCACTCTACTAAGAGCAACATAGTGGGACTCTGTCTCAAAAAAAAAAAAAAACAAAAAACAACCTCTCCCTCAACAACATACATTTATTATCTGACAGTTCCATAGGTTAGAAATTCAGCATAGGTCTCAGCTCAGAGAGAGCAAGGGCTTTAGCAAATGAGAAATAGGAGAGGTAGGTTTTGTTCTGTGAGGGAAATTTGAGCAGCTAAAGGCCAACATGGATGAGGTCTATTGGTCCAAAGAAATGTTTTCCTCAGTTTAGCTCAGGCTAATGCTACCTGGAACAGTATCTCTCTCACATTCTGTGACCTCCAAACATCCACTACCATAGCATCCATACAGAAGCTAGTCTGTGAGTGGTGCTTTCAAAAAAATTACTAGGATTATTATTTAAACGAGCTCTGGGAATACAGGGCCATATGGTCCTGTACTCATCAAAAAAGTGTTACAGATCAAACAGGAATCCCCCAGTGGTTAACAACTTAGAACCGGAAATAGCTAGTGGACAGGATCACTTACCTGCTTCCAGGATCACTGTGGCCATTAACTTCTCACTCACTGGCTTATGTGAAGACAGCCTCATCAGCTGAGTGGTAGGCATGGGGATTTTCTTCATTTTGTAGTTGTACAGGCATTTCACTGTCTTTTGATTAACTACACAGACTTTAGTTGTCAGAGGACATGTTTCTTTTCAATGGTGACATCTATAAAGATGTGATATGGCTCTGCCTTTGAGCCTGAAACAGTTGCTGACTTACCTTTTTTTTTTTTTAATTTTCTTAGTATCATAGCAAGATAAACACTTTCTCCCAATTCTTTGTTGACTATGACATTTAGGCAAACCTATGCTATTTCACGTATTATAGGACTATTTTGTGCTTCACATAGGCCAACATCAAGTATATTATCACCCTGTCTTAAGAATTTCACTGGGGGTATGCACTGCATGTAACTTTAGACACTGGGCTTAAATGTAATTATACTTCAGAGCCTTGTGAAGTTCTGAGGCTTTGATCTTCAATATAGCCTATAACTGGCCTGGCTGTGACCTGGTGTCTGTTCTCCCCCTTTTGTTCTTTCCTTACATTGCTAAAATATAAGGAGATGTACATTTATCTGTGGAAGACAGAATTTGAGAAGTCCCTTGATAAACTAGTTTTTGAGTAATATGTTAACATGTTAGCAACTTGCTATACAAGCCAGCTATTTAAGTAGGTAATAATGAGTTAGATTTTGACCTACTTAGCATTATGGCTGGTTAGTTACCTTCTACAGCGTAAATAGCCATGTCAATATTTTAATAATATCAGTAGAACTGGATTATAATTAGAGAATGAAATAGAAAGACATAAAGGGGTATAACTAACTGCCCTATTTTGGGTTGTTTTCTGATTGCAAAGTTAACATGTGCTTAATTGTAGAAATTTGGGAAACATCATAGAAATATAAAAAGAAAATTGAAATCCCTGATGATTTCCCATCTGGAGATAATTAGTATTTACCTTTTGGATTATTTTCTTCCAATATTTTTTTGTCATGTGGATGCAAATACTTGTGGGTGTGTGTTTTTATGTCCACGTAGGTATTAACTATCTCAGGTTCTTAAGAAGCAACACCAGCACGATAGCAAATCACTTTAAAAAGAAGGAATTAGTTTAGATTAGTAGTCAGGAGTGGGGGAATCAGGCATCAATTTAATTTAAACTTCAGCAGAAGGAATCTTTTATTTGGAACTTGGCTAAAAGAGACAAATTTGGGCCATCTGGTTTTAATCTCTTTTGCCAGCTGAGCTGAGGAGCTCACCTTCTCCCCAATCTCCACTTCCCATACTATTTGGCAGAGCTATGTACACCCTGGCATGATTACCAAAACAAATTAATGCTTCTTAAGTCTGCTTGTAATTAATAACTCCCAACACAACATGAGTCTTCTGTGGACTTGGGATCTTGCCTAATTTACTCTAAGATAAGTAATTAGATGCTGAGGACTGATAAGCCTCTTTCCTCTGAGCTTCTGCCAAACACCCTGCATCTGTTAGTGTGGGTAAGATGATTAAATCTAAAAATGGCTGGAGGTTTTCTTCTGTGTTACAACACTGAAGATATTTATTGCTTCATGTCCCCTAAGCTCAACACTTCCCAAAACAGAAAAAAAAGATTTAAAATGGATTAAAAAAAAAAAAAAAAAGACTATACCTAAAGTAATTTAGATGGTTTGGTTAACATCTGTTGTCTGTTTTATTCTCATTCAACTCACATATTTTCTATGCAGTCAAATTAAATGTAAAGGATGGGGTTCTTACTAGCTGTGAACACTATTAAGTCAATGATTATTACACTTTTCTCTGGAACTGGGTCTATATACCAGTGGAGACCAATTTGCTGAACTGCTTTGGAGAATATGCTGGGGTTTTCCCATTACAGGGCATGTGTTTAGCAACTTGTCTTTCTCTTATGAAACTCTAAGTCAGAGCTCTATACTGCCTGTGTTACTGGATGAAGAGGGTCTGGCCACCTGTCACTGTCAGCCAATATGTAGAGACAACAGGGATAGGTCCAGCACAGTAGGCTTGTATTCTGGAGAACAGGGACAGTAGCTTCTCCAAGACTGTTCTGTTCTTCCATTTCTAAAATTGCAGTTTTACACGTTTACGCCGAACCTATGATCCATTGTAAACAATAATCAGTGTAACTTATGACCAAAAACAACAATTCAATCCAAAAGTTAATCTCCTGAATTAAACTACCTAAACTACTCAAGATAGGCATCTTTAGGGTGAGAGCTAAACTTACAAACCAGTATGAATGGGAGACAGAGGTGAAGGTCAGGCAGGACCTAAATAGACCAGGCCAGCTATGTCATGTCTGCCCTAGCCTGGCAGACTCCATCTTGTTCTCACTGTATGTGCTTTCATCTGGGTGATAACCATTTCTAAAGGTTCCCCTTATTTTATTTTATTATTTTTTTGACAGTTCTTGTTTTCATGAATTCTTTTTTTTTAAGGGAATAATTTTTTATTCTACTTTTATTTAATTTTTTTAGAGCAAAGTTTCTCAACCTTGGATCTAATAATATCTTGAAAAAGATAATTCTTTGATATAGGATGCTATGCTGGCATTATAGCATGGTTAATAATATCCTGGCCTCACCCTACTAGCTGTCAGTAGCAACCAAACCTCTTACCCTCAAGTTTGTATTCCAGTCACTGTCAAAGGTCTCCTGGGGTTCACCATGCCCTTTTGGAGTTATCTCTGCCCCAGAGAATAGTATTTGTACTTCAATGGAGACAGTAAGGAAAGTAGAACCTTATTTCTTGATGGGGCATGTGGCTGGGATCCTAGCTAGTATAGTTTATCCATCTCTTCAACTATTATTTAATTTACTATTAAATAATTCAAAAGGCACCTATGGAGAGCATTAGATTAAACACATATTCTTATTTAACCAAGCTGGTACCTCCAAATAGCTGTATTTGGTAGAGACTTACAGTTTTGAAAAAGTTGGGTCCTATGTCTGTGAGTCATCAACACAAGAAAGGAAGTCAAATGAATAATTTCACATGTAGGGGTATTTATTCCAAGGGTTCAGCTCTGCTTCTGAGAGTACAGAAGAGCTCAAGTACAGCTAACAATAGCCAAGGGTTGTATATACTCTCTGTAGGTTAAAGACTTTCAAAAAATAACCTGGTAAATCACTAAAAGAAGGAAACTCTAATATAATTTAATTAGTCCAAAGCAGCCATAATCATTTAAGGGGAAGGAGAGAAAGTATTAATTGCAGTAAAAGGTATTGTGAATTTGGAATGAGGGAGAGGTAGAATGCTTTATTATTTGTAGTCAAGGGGTGTCCTGGCCAATATTAGAGAGATTACTGTATTAGTTTAGATTCAAGAAGAGTAGTATATGTTAAAATTTAAAAGTATCCCAAAATCTTCTATCTTTGACTAAATAGAAGTCAAAGTCAAATTCTTTGGGTGTGTGCTGTAATCCCAACTACTGGGGAGGCTGAGGCTGGAAGATCACTTGAGCCCAGGAGTTAGTCCAGCCTTGATAACATAGTGAGACCTATCTCTTAAAAAGAAAATTTTCAAGGTAAAAATTCAGAAAAGCATTTGGTTATCCTAAGGAATATTATAAAGCATGAAAATATGAGGCATATTTTGATGTGAAAATACGAACATGAAACAAATGATGAGAATATTCCCTCAGCAGCATACACAGGTCTTAAATGTTAGTGTCTAATTGTGTGGATATTCCTGGTGGGGCAAAACGAGGACTTCTTTCTACTGTACATACATTCGCAAGTCCCCTGTTACCCTCCATAGTGGCGTCCTTTGAACTTGTAAATATTAGGAAAAAATATTTTGCAGGCAAATTATTAGATGACAAATTTTAATTGAAATTTTATATGAAGATAGTCTACTTAGAAAAACACAATGTAAAAAATAATTTTTTGCAGGAAATCCATATAAAATACTCATATAGCTAAAAATAAGGGTTAAGATTTAAGTTCTTAAAGAAGTAGCAAAAAGTATTTCAACAAAGAGACTGTGGGTAGATGGTAGATATTTTTTCCCTCTTAGAATCAGATACTTTTAGTTCCAGAGGGCCTTTGTTATAGGTATTCAAAAAATTCATTGACCTCACTCTTAAATTCCCCCTTTGGTCCTACCTTCAGGGACCCTTTTGGAAAAGGTTGGAAGTTTTTCTCTAATTTCCTATAAAGCATGTTGAGTATCCTTGTCATTAGTAGAAGCACATGTCCTATAAGATGAGAAATTTTTTCTTCATTGATTTATAGTGGTTATTAGTGTGATAAATATCACTTAAGTTATCATTTTGAGTTCAATCTGGGTATTTTCTCAGAATAGTGAGATGCCATGACCCATTTTTTTGTCCACCTACATTTGTGGAGGACTGCCTTTTAGTGGTCATCCTCAAATTTAGTTAGAGGCCGTGGTATTTTGTGTCCACTCACATTTGTAGAGGATTTTGGTCATCTTAAAATAGCAATTCTAGTTACTTTTTTATTTACCAAATGATGATAAATGTTTAAAGACAATTTTAATAATGTTCTAGAGGCAGTTATTCATAGACAAGTATAAACACTTTTTAAGGCTAACTTTTTATTCATTTCTCACAAGTTGAAATTAATTTTTATTAATGGGAAAGATGAGGTTTTATTTGTTATGGTTTAAATGTGACTCAACTCTTATTTTACTTCACTTTTTAAGGATGAGTATAGTAAAGACATGAAAAGTTTTAAAAGAACAAGATTAATTTTTTTAAAGTTGCCTTCTACTAGAAAAAGAATTAAAAGACACATACACTACTCTGCCTGGGCGAAAAAGAACAGCTGGAAATAACCATGGAGCTTTTTTTAATGAAGGAGAGACAGTTTCCTGCTGTCTTTCAGGGTTCAAACAGGCTCCTTGGAGAATAACTGCTTTGATAAGCCTCAAAAATATGAATTCAGAGACTGGGGTGAACAGTGTTATCAATGATGAACTAAGACCCAGGATAGCCTATCTGCAGGTGCCACCTCTCAAGCTGTCCTAAAATTTGATCTAAATTACCAGAAAGATTTTGTCAATTAAGAATCAAAAGCCTTAATATTCTGCTTCTTGCAGTTTTTGATCAGGAAATCATCATGAATATTCATAGAGATTCAGCCACACAATGAACTTTTAACAGCTGTTAATACCAATAACAATAATATGAAAAACAGGACAAGCTAAAAGTTCAGCAATAGAGGGGAAGGTTAGTTATTGACACATTATTCTAATGATTTACTGGAATGTGATGTAGCCTTTCCAAACGACATTACAAAAGAATATTTAACACATGAAAAAAATACTACGTGTCAAGCACAAATAGAAAATCACAAAATAATGCATAGGTCATGGTTTATATGTGTTTATGGTGTTTATAGGATGTTATATGACTAGTAGGCTACATATTGAAATAGCTATCTCTGGCTACTCCTGTAATAGGTTATGACTCATGTTCTTTTTTTTTTTTTCTTGTCTGTATTTTAAAAATGGGCTAACAATTCTGCTGTTTATTTTCAATTTATGCATCAAAATAAATTTATTGATTTTAAATTTTAAAAGTTATATTTTAAAAGTCAGTTGAAGGCAGCGCCTGTGGCTCAAAGGAGTAGGGCACCAGCCCCATATACCGGAGGTGGCGGGTTCAAACCTGGCCCTGGGCCAAAAACTGAAAGAAAAAAAGTCAATTGAGAAGAAAACATTTGTCAAAACTTGAAAGTTCATTTTAAGGAAAAACTTAAGTTTATCAGAGTGACTGGTGGTGCTTGGAAGAGTAAGCTTCCGAGTCTGTCTAGACAGAGGAGAAATAACGCAGAATAACGCAGACCTGAGCTTTCAGACTATCTCACTTCTTCCTGCTACTGATGGTGCTTTTAGGCTATGAATGAAAACAAGGGTGGAAATGCACTGTAGGTGGAGATTTTAAGTTTCTATTGTTAATGGTCGGTCCTGTTAAAACAAAATACCTTCGGAGCAGGCTAGATTGTGGTAACCTGACCTCATTATTGTTGGGGAGAAGGCACAACACATTATTGCAATTGAAGGGAAGGAAAATGAAGACAGAATTACTGGCTTATGTAGAAAGCATAAAAAGAAGAGCTCCTGTCTGTTCACCAGAGGGAAGGGGAGACGGCCGTGAAGTACTGTAGGACAAGCTTATATAGAGACGGCCGGGAAGTACTGTAGGACAGGCTTATATAGAGACCTGCAGGAAGTACC
>NW_003852495.1:3970701-3971533 GCF_000181295.1 Otolemur garnettii | reverse complement strand
AGGGCAGGCTTATATAGAGACGTGCAAGAAGTACTGTAGGACAGGCTTATACAGAGACGGCCGGGAAGTACCGTAGGGCAGGCTTATATAGAGACGGCCCTGAAGTACTGTAGGACAGGCTTATACAGAGACGGCCCTGAAGTACCGTAGGACAGGCTTATATAGAGACGGCCCTGAAGTACCGTAGGGCAGGCTTATACAGAGACGGCTGGGAAGTACCGTAGGGCAGGCTTATATAGAGACGGCCCTGAAGTACCGTAGGGCAGGCTTATACAGAGACGGCCGGGAAGTACCGTAGGGCAGGCTTATACAGAGACGGCCGGGAAGTACCGTAGGGCAGGCTTATACAGAGACGCTGAGAAGTACTGTAGGACAGGTTTATACAGAGACGGCCGGGAAGTACTGTAGGACAAGCTTATACAGAGACGGCCCTGAAGTACTGTAGGACAGGCTTATACAGAGACGGCCCTGAAGTACTGTAGGACAGGCTTATACAGAGACGGCCCTGAAGTACTATAGGACAGGCTTATACAGAGACGGCCCTGAAGTACTGTAGGGCAGGCTTATACAGAGACGGCTGGGAAGTACCGTAGGGCAGGCTTATACAGAGAGGGCCGGGAAGTACCGTAGGGCAGGCTTATACAGAGACGGCCGGGAAGTACTGTAGGACAAGCTTATACAGAGACGGCCGGGAAGTACCGTAGGGCAGGCTTATACAGAGACGCTGAGAAGTACCGTAGGACAGGCTTATATAGAGACAGCCGGGAAGTACTGTAGGACAGGCTTATACAGAGACGCTGAGAAGTACTGTAGGACAGGCTTATACAGAGAC
>NW_003852495.1:3969916-3970572 GCF_000181295.1 Otolemur garnettii | reverse complement strand
GTAGGACAGGCTTATACAGAGACGGCCGGGAAGTACTGTAGGACAGGCTTATACAGAGACGGCCGGGAAGTACCGTAGGACAGGCTTATACAGAGACGGCCGGGAAGTACTGTAGCGCAGGCTTATACAGAGACGGCCGGGAAGTACCGTAGGACAGGGTTATATAGAGACGGCCGGGAAGTACCGTAGCGCACGCTTATATAGAGACGGCCGGGAAGTACCGTAGGACAGGCTTATATAGAGACGGCCAGGAAGTACCGTAGGACAAGCTTATATAGAGACGCTGAGATGTACTGTAGGACAGGCTTATATAGAGACGGCCGGGAAGTACTGTAGGACAGGCTTATATAGAGACGGCCGGGAAGTACTGTAGGACAAGCTTATACAGAGACGCTGAGAAGTACTGTAGGACAGGCTTATATAGAGACGGCCGGGAAGTCCTGTAGGACAGGCTTATACAGAGACGCTGAGAAGTACTGTAGGACAGGCTTATATAGAGACGGCCGGGAAGTACCGTAGGACAAGCTTATACAGAGACGGCCGGGAAGTACCGTAGGACAGGCTTATATAGAGACGCTGAGATGTACTGTAGGACAGGCTTATATAGAGACGGCCGGGAAGTACTGTAGGACAGGCTTATATAGAGACGGCCGGGA
>NW_003852495.1:3952072-3968862 GCF_000181295.1 Otolemur garnettii | reverse complement strand
CCATCGGAGCACAAACTGGGGAACTGTTTTTCAAAGCCGTTACAGTGAATAAATGCCAAAATTAAGTGATATTTAAATTTTTGCTTAGGCGTAAAACTTCCTTTTTATAGCTTTTTTATGGCATCACTAGGAATTTGTGTATATAAACTACTGGAAGATTGATGGCTTGCTTTAGTATTTTAGGACCAGGTGAAATCTGAGTTTGTGCTTTGAAATGTTGTTAGAAGGACATTTATCAGGATCATGTCACTTTTCAGGCATATATTTTACAATCCACCATAATAAATAAATGCACATCACCCCTGCAAGGAAAACGACGTTTATTATGGGTCAAACTTTAAAACTGAAATATGCAGTTGAAAGCTGAAGAAGTTGGTGTACAATTTAGCACTTACTGTATTTATTAGCCATTCAGGAAATTACAGAATAATTTAGTGTTATAAGAGAAATTCTGAGAAACGTCTTCCTAATGTGAGAGCATATAGAGAAGTATCACAAAATATTTTATGTAAATTATGTTCATTGCTTTTTTTTGAATAATAAGTAATACAGTGAGTATACAAAAAGGAATGCACCCTGCAAATTGTTCTCTTAAGATATTCTTCATTTTAATATTATTTGTTAAGTTTCACTGATTGTTTTTCCTTTTAATTTCAGATCAATATAAGGGAACATATGATTAGGTTATGTTGTTTGTGTTTGTTGGTAAAGTACAAGTCACGACTGAGCCCATCACCCAGGTTGCCATATACCCCTGCATTGTGCCTGTTAGGTGAGAGCTTACCAAACCCCTTCCCTCCTCTCATTTCCTCCTGCTTCTTGAATTTAATTATGTTTTTATCTCATGTGGATGAATAGTTGTTCATCTACTGGTTTCATATTAGTATTGAGTACGTTGGATGCTTGCTTTTCCATTCTTGTGATACTTTACTAAGGAGAATGTTCTCCAAATCCATCCAGGTAAATACAAAATGATATGAACTTTCCATCTTTCTTTAAGGCTGAATAGTGATCCATGGTATACATATACCATAGTTTATTTATTCATTTATGAGTTGATGGGCGCTTGGGTTGATTCCACATCTTGGTGATTGTGAATTGAACTGCAGTAAACATTCTAGTGCAGATGTCCTTATGGTAAAATATTATTTTCTTCTGGACATATACATAGTAATAAGATTGCAGGATCAAATGGAAGGCCTACTTTTTGGCTCTTTGAGTATTCTTCGTATTTCTTTCCAAAAAGGCTGTATTTGTCTGCAGTCCCACCAACAGTGTATAAATGCTCCCTTCTCTCTGCACCCCTGCCAGCATCTGCAACTTTGGGACTTTGTAATGTGGGCTGTTCTCATTGGGGTTAGGTGATATCATCAGGTGGTTTTGGCTTGCATCTCTCTGATGATTAGGGATGATGACCATTTTTCATGTGTTTGTTGGCTTTTCATCTGTCTTCTGAGGAGAAGGTTCTGTTCATGTCTCTTGTTCATTGATAGATGAGATTGTTTGGTTTTTTTCTTGTTGTTTAATTTGAATTCTTTCTTTATGAAGAAGACCACAGTGGCAAATTGCAGCAACAACAAAAATAAATAAATGGGACTGAATCAAGCTAAAAAGCTTCTGCACAGCTAAGGACACAACAATTAAAGCAAATAGACAACCTTCAGAAAGGGAGAAGATATTCACATGTTATGATTCAGACAAAGGGAATGTTAATCTTTTGGTCACTGATCCTTGACTAAAATGAATCAAAAATAAAAATCATACTTCTATTATAATTACTTTAATTTTTGGTACTACATTTTATAAATAGATCATTCTTTTTTTTTTGAGACAGAGCCTCAAGCTGTCACCCTGGGTAGGGTGCCATGGCATCACAGCTCACAGCAACCTCCAACTCCTGGGCTCAAGCGATTCTCCTGCCTCTCCCTCCCAAGTAGGTGGGACCACAGTTGTCCGCCATAACACCCGGCTATTTTTCAGTTGTAGCCATCATTGTTGTTTGGCGGGCCGGGCTGGATTCGAACCTGCCAGCTCAGGTGTATGTGGCTAGCGCCTTAGCCACTTGAGCCACAGGTGCCGAGCCTAAATAGATCATTCTTATCCAACTATAAGCAGTCCACTTTATGAAATCAGAAGTGAAATTAGTACTGTAATTTCAAACATATTTCTAAATAATCCATACACTAAAGAATCCATGATACAGTGTGTGTCCTCAATGGACAAAAACAATTTTGACAACTGTGCAGCAAATAAAGATACCTCTGTCTCTTTTATGTTGAGATAACAGCAGCACTTCTTTAAATGGAATGCTGAATTTTTTTCATCTGCCTTTCATCTGCACACTTACATGTTTAAAGTTCTACATTTTTAAATATTAAAAACATAACTTTTCAAATTTAATTTTTCTATAGTTTTAGAGTATTTGTACATAAAGTATTTTTAACATGAATTTTTAAATAAACCTTGCTACAACCAGAGCAAAGTTATTCTGATAGATAATTGTGAACAAGGAAAAAACTTTGAGTATAATTTCTGCCCAGGTACAATGACTCACACCTGTAATCCCAGCACTTTTGGAAGCCAAGACAGGAGGATTGCTTGAGGCCAGGAGTTTGAGATCAGCCTGGGCAGCAAAGAGACTTGTCACCACAAAAACTTAAAAAAATAGTGTAGACTTCTATTAAATTGCTCTTGTGAATAATACAGAATTATAAACTACACTTAAGGTTTTCTTTTATTAATGGGGATTAGGTAGTAGTCTGTGGGTACTATAAAAACTTAATTTTAGTAGTTTCACCTCTCTTAAACCATTCATTGAAGCAAGTATTGAAATTGGGTAGTGTGAGAAATGTGAAGACGTTTGTGATACCCTTTACTGAATTAAATATGCCCTCTTCTTATACCTGCTGTCAAAGAGCTAATTAACAGCTAGAAACAAAAGACAGACAATGGATGGGAAAGATGGCATTGACACCCCAAATTTGGCCCAAGAGTCTCTGAATACCGTGACTGAAATGGCTCCGTTTGCATCCTGTGGCCCAAGTTTATAATTTGAGGTGTGTTTTATATCATGGACACTATTTACTAAACGTGTTTCATTCTTGCCATCAGCTGAACATGACTAACTTTCAGAATTGCTGGTTGCTTGAAAAGTTTAGGCAATTCTCAGCTGAGCTTATAAAACTAAAAAAGATAGAAGAGTCTGGGCATGGTGACTCACCTCCTTAATCTTACCACTTGGGGAGGCAGGGGCGGGAGGATTGCTTAAGGCCAGGGGTTTGAGACCAACTTAGGCAATACAGCGAGACCTCTGCCTCTACAAGAAGTTAAAAATTTAGGTAGACATGTGGTGCCTGCTTGTAATGCTAGGTACTTGGGAGGCTGAGACAGAAGTATTGCTTGAGCCCAGGAGTTCAGGGCACAGTGAGCTATGATTGAACCACTGCACTCCAGCCTGCAGACAGAGTGAGATCCTGTCTCTTAAAACAAACAAACAAAAAAAAAAAAATCCAGAGTTTAAGACAATTTTACAAATTATTAAAGTGTATGTGTTATTTAGGAGCAGAGAAATCACCCTTGGTTAACATTATACAAATAAATTAACACTTGGGTGAGCCTGTTAAACAGTGCTTTTGAGAGGACATGGAATTATCTTTGCCTTATTTGCAAGTGTAGCATCATTTTTCTTAACCAACTACCCCTTGGTATTTACCCCTCACTCTGCTCCATCCTCAGCTCATGTTCCCCATATGTGATAGTGGTTGATTAGCACAGGCCCTTCGCTGTTGTCTTCCTCTCCCCTGCACCTTCACATACCCCACTGTCTCCACCACACACACACACCTCAGGAATCCAAAGAGGGAAAAAAGAGCAAGAGAAAATCCAGAGTCTCTTTCCCTGCTAGAATCCAACAGTATGTTGGGCTTACTGCTGATACAGAAGGGTCACCTTACCCTTGAAAATTCATGTGTTAAGTAGGTATGGTCTCAGCTAGTTCCCTTACTAATGCATATCAAGGGAACAGCCAGTGTTTTGTTGTACTGAAATTTCCTTGCAACGGTTATTGGCAGATCCAGGTGAACTTGAGCAGCGCTCATAATCATATCCCAAGGAAGCATAGTAAGGATGCATCCACGGTAGATTTTGCTGGTATCAGCAACCACGGCATTCACTTTGTATCTGAGATCGGAGCTTCTGGAATTTGCTGGTGGCTGCAGTCGGTTCCCTCAGAGGTTTTCTCTGGTGCCTTTTCCAGCTCCCTCTCTTTTCTATCCTGTCTCTAAAACATAAACATTCCTTCCCTCTTTGGCTTGCCACACACGCAAAAGACTGAAACCCAATTCAGTTATGGGAAACTATGGCATCTAAGAGAATATTTCTTTGTGAAGGTGCATTATGCCTTCTGATTTTGTTTAACCCAGATATAGTAATTTTATATTAATATTTTGCTTGGGAAAGATTGAATTTGGGAATTCTCATACTAGTTAAACCATTTAAACTCAAAGCAGCTGTGGGACCTCCAAAATAATAAGGGAACACTGGGCAGCGCCTGTGGCTCAGTGGGTAGGGCGCCAGCCTCATGTACCGAGGGTGGCAGGTTCAAACCCAGCCCCTGCTAAACTGTAACAAAAAATAGCCAGGCATTGTGCCAGGCGCCTGTGGTCTCAGCTACTCAGGAGGCTGAAGCAGGAGAATCGCCTAAGCCCGAGAGTTGGAGGTTGCTATGAGCTGTGTGATGCCACGGCACTCTACCAAGGGTGATAAAGTTACAAAAACAAACAAACCAAAGTAATAAGGGAATACTGATTACTTTTTCTCAGTTGGGCTGGCTTCCTCGGCAATTCTTTGCAGTGCTCTCACGTTAGTTATCGTCTTTGTCTCCTCTACAATCATTTTCAGCTTTTCCCAACCTTAGATCGCTCCTCGTGTTTTTAGTAACCATGATGCCTTATGATGCTGATTTTATTTCTTATGAGTTAATCTGGAACACCTATGGTAAGATGAAAAGAATCACACTGTCTTGGCATTTCAAAAACATATTATCTGCATTTCTGTTCTCAGTTACAATTAGAGAATGTATTTGGAATCCATTTACTGGTATCTCACTTTCTTTATGGTATTGATCCATCAATCACATCAAAATTTAATTTGATTAGTTCCTTTTTTGACCCCTGAAATTTAGAAAACCGGTGGGGGGGGGGTCACTTCATGATAAGTATATCATCACCTAGTAGTGGTAAACTGACATTGTGGTTTAGAAAGGCACACTTATCCTGGAGCAGTTTTCAGTTGTAAGACCATGTTCTATAAAAGGTCATGTTTGCTTATTTGTTTTCAAGATTGGTTGGTTGTCTTGTTTTTGTTTTAATTTTTATAAGACTTTACAAAGTGCAGTTTTAGGTAGAAAACAAAACTTAGCAGAAGGTACAGAGATTTCATACATAGAAATCCGTGTGTCCATGTATGCACAGCCATACATGCACAGCCTCCCCTATTATCAGCATCCCCATAAAAAAGGCATACTTCTCACAATTGATGGATCTACAGTGACACACCAAAATCACCCAAAGTCTGTAATTTACCTTACAGTTTACTCTGTGTTATTAAACATTATGTTGGTTTGGGAAAATGTATAATGACATATTTTTGTCATCACAGTATCATACAGAGTAGTTTCACTGCCCTAAAAATCCTTTGTGCTCTGCCTATTCAGCCCTACCTGCAATCTACAACCCCAACCCCTGGTTTTTAAACGTGTCAATGACTATTTTGTTCAAATTGTTTTTATAAAAAAAAAAAATCAATCCAAAATGTAAAACCAGCAGTGTTTTAGGTAATTCTGTAATAGCAAAGCAAGCAAACTTGTAATCACCCTATAATTAATTCCACTAATGCTCTGTCATTCACTTATCGGATTTAAATTCACTTTTATAGACATTTGTTGAGTGCATACTACATAGCCTGGGTACTCCCTGCCTCTAAAAAATGTGCAATTTAATGGCTGTGAAGTAATGCACTCGACAACAGTAACCCTGGCTAGAATGGTGTTATTGCTTTCATAAATATATACTAGTCATAAAAACATTGACCCCTGAAATTGTTTACTAGATATGATGCAGAATATAGCTATGGGGACCTTGGGAATCATTGGTTTCAACCATCTTGATTTTAAATAGAAATGTATTTTTTTTAGAGTAGTGTTTATTCGTTGTAGAAAGTTTAGAATATGTCATAGAGTGGAAATAAGTAATCAAAACACCTATAGTTCCTGTGTTGCCAAAGAATCATTATTAATCTTTTTGTGTATTTCCTCCAAGTTTCTTTCTCCATGTATTATATTTTATTTTTTATGTATATGAATAATATTGAATATGTGATTTTGTATACTGATTATTTCCATGCAGTATTATAATGTAATCCTTTTCCAATGCTATTAAAAAGTATTTGTAAAAAATTTTTAAGAACTAAAAAATATTCAGTTATGGGATCAACTATAACTTCGCCATTCTTCTATAATTTAGGTTGTTCACATTATTTCACTATTAAATGGCTTTGGGCTTAAAACTTGCTCAAGAGAGAGTCTCTGAGGTAGGTCTATAAGGCCAAAGAAAATGAACACTGTAAGCTTCTTGCAGGATAATTTTGAACCCCATGCATTTTGCATCTTGTGTTTGGCTTTATCTTCACAGTGGGTTCCATTAGCCTTTCCCTACACATACTCCAGGCTCTTCTGCCTTTTAATTGGCAGGGAAATTACTAGGAACTGAATACACACTGGAGGGAGGAGATAAGCAGAGTCATCAAAATCAGCTCCCAAGAAGAAATGGAAACTTAATCTAGCTAAGCTTTCAGTAGCACCCTCCTTAGTGGGTGTTATCGCCTTTTAAAGTTGCATAGAGCTTGACTTACACAAGTGTAGAGAGTTAATGGCTCCTTACTTATGGAACTGGGGCTGGGAAAGACAGAAGTTAAATTAGATTAGATGCATACATTTCTAGGAACTGCTGTGTTTCTGGTAATTGTTAATAATAATTTCAAGTAACACAGCTTCTTCTAATAGCTGTGGAGTGATGTGAGCAGTGTCATGAAAAAGATATAGTCATTGGTGTTACTTATTGGTGTTACTCAGAAAGAGATAGTCATTGGTGCCACTGTGGGGGCAGTTTGCTAGGGGCTGGGTCTGAGATTATTTGTGGATATGCAGAAAGGGCTGGACCATGGAGGGCCAGCATGGCCTGGCGCATACCTGGCCCCTGGCACCCTCTGCCAGGAGACTGAGGGATCTGGGACTTCTGTAGACCCAGCTCCTCCTTCTGGACCACACCAGGGTGGGCCTGGTCAGTACTAGCGGCACAGTTAACTCAGAAGTGGGCATGGGGTTGTCTGAATAGCTTTTCATTCTTAAGCACAGACAAGTGGAATGTGAAATGCAATTTCTGACGGAAGTGCCAACTTTCTAGGGGTCTTGGCCTACTTCCATCCCCTCATAGACTTGAAGATCCATAAATGTCCTTGCCATCTCCGCGCTAAAAGATAAAGAAATCCATTTTCCACCTCTCCTCAGAGTACCTCCTTTACATGGCCCCCGTGGATATTTTCTGATTGGTCTCCTGGCTCCCCCTAGCCTTCCTAATTTGTGTAGTTAGTCTACCAAAAGCAACAAGAGACCCACCAGCTACACTTTTCTCTTTTTACAGTCTGAGTCATGCTTACTTTCTGTTTTCTTAAACATCACATTTTAAAACTGGTTAAGGTCAACTTGAGATCTCTTGGAACCCCTGAATTTTTTGCCTGCCATGTTTTCAAATAGCCAGTAATTACCCACACTATTTATAAAACTTGAGTTTCTAGCTCAAGTATAGTATTTCTGTGTTCCTTTTCAAATTTGAGGGATAAGATACTGTTTTGTTACCTGAGTAGCCAACTAGCTTACCATTGAGTTCATATTCTTGGTTTTCTTATATGATTTACTTTGTAGAAAAAGAGGCTTAAATTTAGCCTTCTATTACCCTGGCTGCTTTTAAATACAAGACATTGAAATGGTCTTTGTGTGAGGCCTCCAATCCTGCGGAAATGCTTCCAGATTCAGAATATATGAGATATTGTAATCTCATATACAATAATATTCTTGGACCAAAAAATATGTCAAGCATCCCAGCCACCGCCAGCCCCAGGGAGAGAACCAAGGAGTTCATATTTTACAAATATGACAGTTGAAAAGTCCGGCTTGCTGTTTGGCTTATCTTCTTTCTCTCTTTGCCTTCTTCAGCCATCCATCTTCACTTGTTGGTAAGAAGTGGAAGTGGCATTAGTCTCAAATCTGGTTTTTTCACCTGACGAGAGTCTTGGCAAATGCATGGTGATAGGAGGAGGCTCTAGGGGAAGAAGTAGGATCAAGCAGTGCTGCTCTACATAGAAGCATCATGGAAAATCAATCAGTCAGGGCTCGGCATCCATAGCACGGTTGTTACGGTGCCAGCCATACATACAGGCTAGTGGGTTTGAACCCAGCCCAGGCCAGTTGAACAACAATAACAACTACAACAAAAAAATAGTCAGGAGTTGTGGCAGATGCCCAGTTACTTGGGAGGCTAAGGCAAGAGGATCGCTTGAACCCAAGAATTTGAGGTTGCTGTGAGCTGTGGTGCCATGGCACTCTACACAGAATGACATAGTGAGACTCTATCTGAAAAAAAAAAAAGATCATTAGTCAAGAAAAGAAGCAATTTGGTTTTAGAGATGATAGGAATGAGACTAAGTAGTCTAGATAGAGGTTTGATTAAAGCAGCCTTTGAGGTAGATTTTTTAGGCAGGGGACCAAGTGAATCCTTGGAATGCATACAATTTGTATTGTGTCAACAGAAGTCTGTGGCAGCATACTGGATAGGTACATTGGGTCTATGAGTGTATTCAGCATGAAAACTAGCATGAGAATGCATGGATTATATAAATGTTCATAATGCACATAAAGGCATGTTAATTAGAAGTATTTTTTAAAGAGCTTATAGCTAGTTTATTTTTTATTAGACATAAAATTATGTTCTCTGATTTATAACAACAAACCCTTTATGCAGAACTCATTGCTTTCTATAATGCCACTTCTTTGGCCTGTACTCTTAGCATTAACTGTGTTTCAAAGGAGCCATTCCATTTCCAATTTTGACAAGGTAGATTGAGGTTGATCTCTGTAGAGCAATGTTATTTTCCAATAATATTACACACCACAAGCTGGATTGCAAGTTAGTATAAGATTTCTGACGCTCCCAATCCCCATCTGCTCCCCTGAGACGTGTTTGCACAGTGGCACATCTGAGCAGCACTGAATATCTGCCTTTCCCCTTGCACTCGATATGTTTAGGACAGGATCTTAAATTAACAAGAAAAGTTAATTCAAACTGTAAATGCTAGTTTTGAATGACTTGCCAATTGCCTTTCTCTCCACTTCTTCATGTGGTCCTCTTAACTAACAAAGAAGACTCCCTATAGAAAAACACTTACAGGGGCAGGAGCCCCATTTATAGCTCCAGTGATTGCTGTTTAACTAAGACTTATACTAACTACTCATTGGGAAAAGAAGAGGAAAATCTCTGTGACTAAAGGAAATTGTTGATGTTAGAGGCATAAATAGACCTAAATACTTAAAAAAAAACAAAACCCAACCCAATCCATTCTCTCTGTTTCCTCCTCCCTATTCCTGAGGCTGTTGGTGAAGTATCAGGGCAGTTTAGCTTGTCAGTGGATTACAAGGCATTGTTGTTTAGGGTAAAGAACTTAGGTTTTAAGTTAGACCTGGGTTCGATCCCTGAATCTGTCCTTTACTGGCTGTGAGAACTTGAGCCAGTTATTTAATGGATTACTGAGGATCAATTGAGATGATCCATGGAAGGCTCTTAGGAGAGTGCTTAGCTCATAGTGCATGCATAGTAACTTACAGCTTTCATCAGCAAGAATCTTTGTCATCAGCATTTAAATACTGGAGTGCCTGAGGGCCGTGTCCTAAGCCTTCTTTCCTGCTGTCATGACACCTCTCCCTGAGTAGTCTCCCTCACAGTGGGAGCTTCATGGATTAGAGATTGCAAAAGCTTCCTGATCCTCACTGCAGTCCAAATCTCTCTTCTAAGCCTCACACCTTACATCCAGCTGTCTACTAGATTGATACCTCCCCTTGAATATCCCAGCAGTACTTTAAACCAAAACTCAACTCATCTTTCTGACTTCTGATCTTCCTTCTTATTTTGTTTCTTCAAAGAAGGCATCACCATCTACTCTGTTATTAAAGCTGAAAATGAGGGTTATCCTTGACTCTTCCTTCTCACTTCCTCCAATGTTTGGAGTTGTAGTCATTACACCACTAATCTCAGTGTAGGTTGGCTCGGTATTAAAGCTATAAACTCTGCCCAGGACAGTGCTCAATAAATAATTATTGACTAAATCCATGAATAAAGGAATGAATAAAACTCTTGAGTATACCCACTTCTTTCCATTCCCATCACCTCTTCTGCAGTTCTCACAGACTTATTAATTCACCGTTCAGAAATCCCGTGGTTGAAATATCCTAACTCTTCTCTCTGCTTTTAGGGTTGCAATCCACCCCAGCACTACAACATGTGTGGATTTTATAAAACCCGAGAATCTGATCATCATCATGCTGCTTCTGATTTGTGTCCTGGTTTTATAACTGTTGTCCTGGAACATTCTCAAAAATGTCCTGGATTGGGCAATCATTATATGATCTCCCTGTACCTAATCTGTCTTGCGCTTCCATTTTCAGCCTCATTGCTCCTCGTTCCGTCCTCATCCCGACACGCCGCTCTAGTTTTATTGAGCTTCTTAAAATTTTTCAAGTTTATTGTACTCTCTGTTCTCACATGCTCTTCCTTTCTGGAACATTTTCCCCTTCCAGCTTTGCTTGGCTTACCTCTGCCGTCCAGGTCTCAGGGTAGACATTCCTTGACAGAGGAGTCTGTAAAGTCTGTGTCGGGTTCCTCTTTGTGTTCCGATGGCATCTGAAACACTTCTCCATCCTAGCTTTTTGCCTTGCTGTTTTCATTACCTGTTAACGTCTTTGAGTTCTCCACTACCCTCTAAGCCAGTGGTTCTCAACCTTCCTAATGCTGTGACCCTTTAATACAGTTCCTCATGTTGTGGTGACCCCTAACCATAAGTTATTTTTGTAAGGATCATGGCATTAGGAAGGTTGAGAACCACTGCTAAGCTATGTCAAGCCAGCCATCATATCTATTCACTGCACAGTTCAATTCTGGTGCCTAACCCAGGGTCACACAAATAGATAACACTCAACAAATATTGGTGAATGAAGTAAAGCACCACATGCTGTCAGAATGATCAAAGGGTGGACGTGTGTGGAATAATCTTATTCCATAATTAACGTCCTGAAAACATGCCTCATCTGTGGCTATAAATAGCATATTGTCCTCTTGTCCTGTTCATCATGTTTGTGATAGTAGGAAATGATTCTGTGTTCCTTTGATTGAAAGTTCATTCTAGGGCAGGATTTGAGGTCATCAATTCCAGGAAGTCTTGCAGGTGATAATGTTGCTAAACAAAGCAAAGAACAGCTGTTTTTAGCCTTATCAAGCCATCGAGGCTACTTTTATTTCAACTATATGAGAGAGATTTGTTTTAAAGTTATTTGCTTTGAAGTTAAATTTACTCTGATTATTATAACATATCCTAGATTGTTTAAGTTCCAAACTTTGTTCTCACACCAATAAGAAACAAACACAAAATGCCTCATACTTCCAATATAATTACTTGTATTATTTGAAATTTTATATGGTAATTTTTTACTTCGTTACTTGATCTACCAAAGAATCCTAATATTGCAGCATCTTGTTTCACAGTTATTGATGAGAAAGGAGTTCGGTACCTATCAGAGGGTCTGTGGCCATCATTCTTTTAAATTAAATGAAAGGTTAATAGCTTTTTCTCCAAAAGGACATAGCTTTACTGGTTTTCTGATTATAAAAACAATGCAGGTTGATACGGTGGCTCACCCCCATAATCCCAGTGGTTTGGGAGGCTAAGGTGGAAGGATTGCTTGAGGACAGGAGTTTAAGATTAGCCTGAGCAACACAGCAAGACCATCTCTTAAAAAAAAAAAATTATTCATAATTACCAAGAGGGACTCATTCCACGGATGCAAGGATGGTTCACAATACACAAATCAATAAATACTACACATTATATCAACAAAATGAAGGACAGAAATCATAATTTCAACTGGTGCTAAAAAAGCATTAGATAAAATTCAGCATCCCTTCATGATTAAAAACTCTCAAAAATTGGGTATAGAAGGAACTCAACATAATAAGAACCGTATGTCACTGACCCACAGCTAGTGTCATACCAAATGGGGAAACACTGAAAGCCTCTCCTCTAAAATCTGGAAGAAGACAAGAATGCCCGTTTTCACCGCTGTTATTTAACATAGCACTGCACGTTCTAGCTACAGCAGTCAAACAAGATAAAGAAATGAAGGCCGTCCAAACTGAAAAGAAAGATAAAGAAATAAAGGCCGTCCAAACTGAAAAGAAAGATAAAGAAATGAAGGTCGTCCAAACTGAAAAGAAAGAAATCAAATTACCCTTGTTTGTAGTCAATATCTTACATCTAGACAAACCTAAAGATTCTACCAAAAAACAATTAGCACTGATAAATAAATTCAGTAAAGTTTCAGGATACAAAATAAACATAGAAAAAATCAGTAGCATTTCTGTTTTTTCTTTTTTTGAGACAAAGTCTTACTCTGTTACTCTCAGTTGAGTGCTATGGTGTCATAACTCACAGCAACCTTAGACTCCTGGGCTCAAACAGTTCTCTTGCCTCAGCCTCCTGAGTAGCTGGGACACCCGCCACAACACTCAGCTAGTTTTTCTGTTTTTAGTGGAGAAGGGGTCTTGTTCTGGCTCAGGCTGGTCTCAAACTCCTGAATTCAAGCAGTCCTCCCACTTCAGCCTCACAGAGTACTAGGATTACAGGCGTGAACCATTACACCTGGCCCAATAGCATTCTATATGCCAGTAGTAAACAATCTGAAAAAGAAACCAAGAAAGCAATCCCATTTACGATAGCTACAAGTAAAATAAAATACCTAAGAATAAACTTAACCAAAAAAAGCAAAAGATTGCTACAATTAAAACTATATAGCATGAAAGAAATTGAATAGGGCACACAAAAAAATTGAAAGATAATCCATGTTAATGCATTGGAAGAATCAATATTGTTAAAATGTCCATATTAAAATGTCCCTTCCTGTCAAAATAACTATAGCATTTTTCACAGAATAGAAAAATCATTCTAAAAATTATGGAACCACACAAGATGCAGAAGGGCCCAAACCATCCTGAGTAAAAAGAACAAAACTGGAAGAATCATATTGGCTGACTTTAACTTGGGCTATAGAGCTGTAGTAACCAAACAGCATGATGCTGCCATAAAAACAGACACCTAGGCCAGTGGAACAGAGTGGAGTGCCCGGAAATAAATCCATACATCTGTAGTGAACGTCTCCTTGACAAAGGTGCCAAGACTATACGATAAGGAAAGGATAGTCTCTTCAGTAAATGGTGTTAGGAAAACTAGCTATCAGATGTGGAAGACTTGTGAGATTTACCTTTCTATCTTTTGCTTTTTTTGAGACAAAGTCTTACTCTGTTACTCTGGGTTGAGTGCTATGGTATCATACCTCACAGCAAAAAAAGTTATAGCCTGTGGGCTAATTATAATCTGATCTAACATCTATTTTTATAAATAAAGTTTTATTTGAACTCCAAAAAGAAAATCCATGAGAAGAATGTCATGTGCTAACATCAAGCCCTGGTCACACTTATCTCCTTGATGCATTTCATTGACCACTCCGTCCTCCAACTCTCTTGTCACACCTTCATCTTGTTTAATTATTGTTATTTAGGATTCACTTTAAATGAAGTGAATCTTCTCCTTGGATAGGCCTTCCCTGACCATCTGCTGTAAAGTAACCTCTCAGTTACTCCCTATCACCTCCGCTATTTTGTTTTCATTGTAGTTTGTATAACTTCCAGATATTTTCTTATTTGTATACTTATTTGGTTTTCTGTGCTTTTTTTCCCCAACATGTAAGTTTCATGAAATCATGACTTTTATCTTTTTTAACACTATTTCCAATAAATGTATGTTTTATAATGGAATAAATACTGGTTATTATCATTTTTTCACTTTTACCAACTAGTTAGTTGAAGTGCATACAACATACATTTTTTTCTATTATCTTTCAAATAGCGAATGCTGACATGATCTAGAAGTTTAAATATTTGGTGAGCGTATTTGTTTTAGACATGTTATCTCAGATTGTCTATGTTGCTGATAAGCTGAATAGTTGCTTACGTTTCTGAAGTCTCCTTTCACATTTACGCCAACATTAGCATTCAGAAAGTAGGATTCCTTTGGCGAAATTAGGCTCATGTGCTGTTGTTTTCCTTTTGTCTCCACAGCTTTTGGAAAGAACCAACAGTGGTTTTGAAGAATCAGATTCTGGTGCTATCAAGAGTCCACTCCACTTAGCCGTAAGTGAGATGCCATGGCAGCTTTGCCTGTTACAAAAGGAACCTAAGCATTCCTAAATCTAGGCCGCTCTTAAAATGTAAGCACTGTCATACAGTGATCAATGGCAATGAAAGTAGTACGTGGTGAAAGGCATGGGCTGTGGAGAGAAAGACTACCCCCCCCTTCCAACCCCAGCTTCACCAGCTGATCGCCTCAGACACTTGACTTACCCTGTTATGAGCCTCAGTTTCCCCATCTGTAATACAAGGGCAAATGAAAAGAGAAAATGCACATAAAGTCCTAATCACAATGTACTCTAAAAAATCATGGTTATAAATATCAAAACGTTTAAACTTCAAAGAAAACATTTCAGTTAAAGAGATTAGATTATAGATAATAATACACAAATGTTAAGCCTAAGGATAATCAAACACCACATTTACAAAACCACAATTAAAAACTGTCAGGATTGTTAAGCATAAACTTGCAACTGTGTTCTTCTTGTCTGGACTTGGAATCAGGGTCTCCCAGGAGGTCTTTGGCTCTTACGCTGAGATCTGGGAGGGAAAGGAAGAAGAGTTATTTTATCACCAGTAAAGCTTCCTCTCTACTTCCCAGTAATTGAAGGGGATTGCAACAGCTCAGAATGATGATCCCCAAACTCTTCACAAGGGGTGGCCAAGGTGGGACGTGCACCTACCACTCTGTTTCAGATTGGGTTCTGCTAACAGCTGGTGATCAGCTGCTCCCCAGGAAGCTGGCTGGCAGCCGCATGCTGAACTGTGAGCGCGCAGGTCATGGCCAGAAAGGTGGTATTTGGACGTTTCTTTGCTTAGTAAAACCCAGGGGCAGGTCAAGGGACTGGGCCTTTTATGTTTAAAGTTGTTATGACATTTCAGTTAGTAAATTCACAAGTAGCACTTCAATGTCATTCTGATGGAAAATTGAGATGGAGATGTGGTGAGAAGAGAGTAGTGCTTTATTAGTAGGCATGTGGAAGTGTTCGGGCAAGGTGAGGAGGGACCAGGCCATTGCACAGGGATTGTGAGTAGCAGAACCAGTCCCACGCACGGAGCCCTCCCTTCACTGTCCCCACGTTCTCACCTGCTGACAGCCTGCTCTCACATCCTCTCACAGACTCACTAGCACGTTTGCCACGCCTCCACATACACATTCTGAGTCTAGTGAAATCAAGCTAAAGTGAGCCTCAGTCTTTGTTCCTGGAGGAAGAGTTAGAGTGAAAAAGGTAGATGAATAGTGGGTTCTTTGTATGCTCACGACTTCATGCCAGTTGGCTCTTAGTACAGGTTGCTCACAGGAAGCTGCTGTGCCTGGGGCAGTTACCCCAAAGCTGAGCACTCACAAAGTAGCACCAGCTGCCTCGGGAGAGTCCTATGTGGAGGTTTATCTTAGAATTTTCATACTCTTTGGCAGTGGGGTTCACCGTATTACCAAGTCTGTTACTAATCTGAGTAAAAAGTTTATTGGCTTCCAAAAATTCTTAATTTTTCCAAAAGTTATTTGTTGAGAGCTTACTGTGTAGGCTAACAAACTCTATGGGTTTCCAGTCATTTGAAGATAGGTTGAGATATCCCTGGAAAGATATGGTCTTCCATAGTTCTGCAGCTGACAGAAGCCTGGGAGAGACCCACAGAAGAGGTCCCAGCTGCCACGCTTTTCATAAGCACCTCATCTGGGCTTGGTTTTCCTACTGTAAGTTAAAGAGAGTGAGCTGGTTAAGCATCACAAAAACTCTTTTCAGTTTGTTAATTTACGTAATTATTCTTTGTGAGATCTGGCCCAAATACCTAACTTCTTATGTCTTGGTTTCCCGGCCCACAGTATGAAGATAACCGCGTTGCCTCATCATAGGGCCTCTATGGGGGTGGCACAAGTTAATGCATGTAACACAGCTGCAACAGCACCTGGCACATGTTTGCAGTCAGCTAGCTTCATCATCATCATTATCAACATTAGTATCATTCTTTCATTCAGCATACATGGACTGTGAATAATGCCAAGCACTGTTCCTGCAGCTGGAGATACCGCAGTGAACAAGACTTGGCCTCTGTCCCCGTAGAGTTTGCAGTCTAGGAGAGACAAGAGGCACGGAAGGAGCTAGCATGACAGATGGCGATAAGTGCTGCAGGTGCTACCAAGGAAACGAGGTGGGATGAGTGAGATAGTGCTGTGGTGGCAGACAGGGTGCTATTTGACACAGTATAGAAGCCCATGTGTGGACAGAA
>NW_003852495.1:3915716-3951815 GCF_000181295.1 Otolemur garnettii | reverse complement strand
GACAGTTTGAGGAAACAGATGACATGACATGACTTTTGTTTTAAAGTATCACGGTAGCTGCTGTGTTGAGTTTTAATTGCAAGGGAACAAAAGCAGAAGCAAAGCAAAATCAGGCAAGAGCTGACGATGATGACTTTGACCAGGACGATTGCTGTGGGTTTCTTCTGGAACTATTTTATCCTTTCCTTCTAAATGCTAACACTTAAACAAAAACTCTTTGCTTCAAGAACCCCACAGTATGCCCATTACTTCAAGAACCCCACAGTATATCCCATCTCCAGGGATCTCTGTAGCAATTAACTGGATAAACCCCAAGGCACATGATTTCTTAGGTGGAAGCATTCTAGCAGTGAAATGGTACCAGATGCCCCCAAACCTTGAGTGCCACAGGAAGCCTGACCTGCCTTAAGTTACTATTTCCTGGCTGAATGATTCGAGTTTCCAGGGTTATCAGCCCAGTGAATTTCATAAGCATTTCATCCACTTGAAAAATATAAATTAAGAAATGATGTTATGCAAATAAAAGCTCCAGCTGTTGAGATTTCCGATGGATCCATTGTTCTCATGGATTCTGTTGAGAACCCAGTTCTTTCTCTTCATTGCCCTTAGTTCTGAAACTTCGTCTAAAGCTTTCCTAATTGCCAGCAGGCCTCACTCCATTTTAATATTTAAGTCCCTTTAACTTAAGCAAATTAAGTTAAAGTTTAAGCAACAGACTCAAGCCCAGAGTAAAGAGCTATTGGCTGGTTTACAACTGATCCAGATGCTCTTACTAAAGCCTTTACACAAGGACTGATGTTCCCAAATTGGCCTAAAATGCTCCATGGCCTGAACTGATCATGGCAGAATTACATGAAAAGTAAATGGAAATTCATTATGCCATCTTCTCCTCCTTGTGTATTTTTGAAATGTCCTATCAGGAAAGGTTAGGAAGACATTTACCACATGGCCATTTTGGACCCTTTCCTTATAAGCTTGAGAAGAGCCCATAGCTCACGCTCTGAGATCACCCTCAACCACCTTTGAAACCCAGCTCCTCTCCATAAAACCATGGAACCATGGGAGACCTGGATAACCCCTCTGCCCTCTGTATTCTAATCAGTACCATGGGGTTAACAAGAGTATTCCAACCATGGTTTGCTGATAGAATCAGTTGAGCTGATGCATGTCCACACTGCCTGACAGGGAGTGTTCAGTTAAAGTTAGCTATTGTTGGAATTTAGGTTAGAAGGAAGGCTTACTATCCCAACACAGTTATGTCTTGCAAGTATAGATCAGAAAGTTCGACATTTTTGTTAGAAATTTATTTTAGGAATTTATTTACTGTCTTTAGAAAGGCAGTATGTATAGAGAATAGTAGTCCCAAGGTTAGTCTCGGGCATGTACCTTCTACCTTCACAGCTCTGTTCAAGTCACTTTGCCTCTGTGATGAGCATTCTAGAGAAGTTTAGGTTTCTGATTCAATGCTTGTTATTCAGCTCTCTGTTCCAGTATTTTGTCTTTATTCCACACAGAGACAAAAGTATTTTGTCTGAAATTCAATTAAATGGAATTACTAGGGAAAAATTATAACACAGTCGCTAAAAGCATGGGTTTTAGTAGTCACTGAGTTTGGGTTCAAAAATCCTGATTTTGTTACTAGCTGAGTTAATTCAGACAAGTTAATTAACATTGCTTGTTTTAGTTTTCTTGTTGTTGTTGTTCATTTATAAGTAAAAGAAAGGATGTTTGAAATGATTGAATGAGATGCTAACGGGCTCAACATAGTGACTAGCACATAAAAAGCTGTCAGTGAATAATTGCTATTTAAAAAATATATTTCTACCACTAATACTAATAAATATATCAGTCATTATATTCATATATTTATTCATCAAATAATTGTTGAGTGTCTACTCTGTGCCAGGCATTCTAAGACACAGCAGTGAACAGCCCATTTAAAGTCACTCAGTCATAGACAGTAAACAAATCAGGAGATGCATGCCGGGTGTCATGTGTGGTAAGTGCTATGAAGACAAAGTGAAACAGGGTAAGTGGAGTGGAGAGGGGATCCAATTCTACATGGACTCCTCTGGGAAGCCTCCCTGATATGATGATATTTCATCAGAAGAGCCAGTGGCTTTCTGGGGGAAGAGCTCTCCAGACAGAGGGAGCAGAAGGCACAGATGCAGTGGGCCCAGAGGAGGAGGTGCAGGCATTTGACCACAGAGAGAGCTGGGGGCAGGTGTGGCTGGAACAGAGTGAGTGAAGGCATATAGAAGGCTGGGACCTGGGGACCTAATTGTTCAGGGAAAGTTTTGGTATCAATGAAGGAAGAAGTAGGCTAGTTTTAAGGAAGGAGTGACATGATCCAACTTGGGTTTAAAAGATTTTACCTGACAGTTCTATCAATGGTAGATTGCAGGAGTAGTTTTAAGGAAGGAGTGACATGATCCAACTTGGGTTTAAAAGATTTTACCTGACAGTTCTATCAATGGTAGATTGCAGGAGGACAAGACTGGGAAGAGAACATTTACTGTAATCTTAGCATAACAGGACGGTGGTACAGTGAGAAGGAGATAGATTCCGGTGGAATTTTAGACAAAGAGTAGAGATGATGTGATGGAGCCTTGGGAGGGGCACTGCAGGTCACACAGCATCTGAGTGTAAATGACAATAAGAATTCTTGCTGGATGCCTGAGAACTTAACTCTGTGAATTAGCAAAGGTGTCCCCTTCCTTTCAGCAGACACATCCCTGTGCCAAGGCAGAGAAAGGTGCAGAAGGGCTATTTTTCAGACCTACTCACCTATTATCCCAGAGCCTCAGGACCATAGCCTAAAGAGGAAGGAAGATAAAGATGACTCCAGAGTTTGGGGCCTGAGCATCTATTATATAGAAGAATAAAGTTGCCATGTACTGAGATGGAAAAGGCTGTAGATGGACCATATTTTGGGAAGGAAATTAAGAATTTAATCTGAGATGCTTATTAGACATTCAAGTGGGAATATCAATAGGCAGTCGGATATATAAGTCAGAAATCAAGGGAGAAGTAGGGAGAAGTGGATAAACTTGAGATTCATCAACATCAGTTATATGTAATGTACATATTTAATATATAGCACAGTAACCATAATCAATTACAAAAATAATGTAATGAGAAATTTTTTTAAAAAACTATCTTTACTCTTTATTCCTATGGATCCTTTTAAATTTAGTTTTTATTATTGTTGTTGTCATATACTCAGAAAACAATTCAAGCTATATTTTAAAAGAAAAAGTGAAATAAGTCCATATCTTTATCACTCTACCTCCTGGTTCTCAAGGGACCTACCATCAATAGCTTCTTCTGTGTCCTTCTGAAATTCTTATATGAATATAGAAGTGTCTGTAGATATAGCTATGGATATGTGTGGATATAATTGCTTTTTATATAAACCACACTATATGTACTGTCTGCAATTTAGTTTCTCTTATTAAAATTTTTGGTAGATGTTATTAAACCATTCTTCACAAATGTCATACCAATTTATATGTGTGTACTCCCAACAGAGTATAAGACTGCTTTTTATCCACCATGTCTTAAGACTGAGCATGGCCAAACTTCTTAATCATTGCCAACCTGTTGAAAAATAAGTAAACTTTAAAAATTTACTATTTTTTCTTTTTTTTTTTTTACCTTTTATTTTTCTTTTCCTGTGAGCTGCTTTTTTGCATAATAGTTTCCTAGTTTTAAAAATGGTTCCCAAGGCTTGGCACCTGTAGCTCATTGGGTAGGGCACCAGCCACATACACTGGAGCTGGCAGGTTTGAACCCAGCCTGGGCCTGCCAAACAACAGTAAGAACTATAACCAAAGATAGCCGGGTGTTGTGGCAGGTGCCTAACGTCCCAGCTACTTGGGAGGCTGAAGCCAGAGAATCACTTAAGACCAAGAGTTTGAGGTTGCTCTGTCTCAAAAAAAAAAAAAAAAAAAAGGTTCCCAAGAACTCTTTGTATATTAAAGAAACTAGTCCTTTGTGCTAAGCCTTTTTTCAAATAAATTGTGGCTTGACTAATGGTTGCACTAGAAAAAGGAAAAGCACAGGTGACACATGAGGGGGGCTTTGGTCACTTAAGATGCTGCAATTGGCTTTTCCTCTCTATTTCTTTTCTTCCCTCCCCACTGTGGGTGCCATCACCCAGGAAGCAGGCCGGACAATGGATTGTAAGCTCAAAGCTTGCAGGAGGTGGGCCTCCCCACGCGCGTCTGCCAAAAGGCCCCAAGCAACCTCCGCAGCTCCTATTTATTGAGAACATGCGCCGGGCCCCTGAGCCCAGCCCCCTTCACTGGCGTTCCACAGCTGATCAATCTGTTTCTTTAAGTCCAGTAACGGCGGCCTCTTTGTCCCTGCAAGCCCCCTGTCCTGGTCAACCACCACATTGTCTCTTCAAACCTATCTTTCTACCTGGGTTGCTACATAAATTGTTACTACATAAGCTGTTACATGGGTTGTTACATATCTTATTACGTAGGTTACTACATTCCACCCAGATTTTCCTCCAGATAACCTTATTCCCTTTATTTTTTTATTTTCAATATCTTTTATCTACGTGGTGTATGTAGGTGTGTATGTGTGTGTATATATTTTTTTCCTTTATAGACTCAATAAAAATTATCCTTCAGACTTTTAGTTTTGTTTTTTAGCCTCTTAATCTTGACATAGCATAAGACCTCAAAATAGATCTGAACTTGGTGCTGGCACATGGAATAGTTTCTATATTTTCATTATAATCAATGGAAGAAATAAAGAAGAAGCATCAAAGAAATTATGCAAAGCCTGTGCAATTTTATCTCTTTTCTCCTTCATAGCAGCCCTGGGAGGCAGATTTTATGGCTCTCATTTTGTAGATGAGTATACAAGCTCTAGGTGAAATTAAAAAATTTACCTAAGGTCACATGGTTAGAAATTAGTGAAATGAAAAAGAAATGAGTGAACTGTTCTGCTGTGACAGAAAGCGCATGCTTCTGTTGAATCCCAAAGTGCACAATGTTTTTAGTAGTTCCCCGCCCCCTTTATGTTTCTTAATAGAAAAGACTCCTGAAAACAAATCCTGATGACATCAGTATGTTTAGGACTGAACTGACAGATTTAAGCATACATGAATTCATTTAGTCTATGTTAGATTATTAGGTAAATCATTAAAAGAAGACATTAATGCATTTAATGCCTTTAGAGAAAATTATGTGACAAAAAGGAAAGAATTCCAAACTAAGAAATTGGTATGGAACTGTGAAGTTTGTGGGTTACAGTTTTTTAGTCTAACTCTCTAGTCTGCCTGTGTTTTGATCATTATGCCACACGTTTTTCTGATGTGCTCTTTGGAGTGTCCTTTACCTGTGAGCTTGGAGGCCCGGTCTGTTGTGGGATTTGAGGTGAGCGGGCATGTGAATCATCGGTTTCTTCTTTTCAGGCCTACAATGGGCACCATCAAGCCTTGGAAGTCCTTCTGCAGTCACTGGTGGACCTGGACATCAGGGACGAGAAAGGCCGCACTGCTCTGGATCTGGCTGCCTTTAAGGGACACACAGAATGTGTGGAAGCACTGATCAATCAGGGCGCGTCCATCTTTGTGAAAGACAATGTAACCAAAAGAACCCCGCTTCATGCCTCAGGTAGGCTTTGTAATCCTGGTTTGGTGGTCCACTCTGACATTTGAATAAAAGGATGGCAGCATCTTTCATCTCTCTTTTAAAAAATATCAGTGTTCCTTCTGTATCAGATAGACCCTCATTCTCTTGGCATATTGTCCTCTTGGAGATGATTGGTATTCTCTGCCCAGACAGACTCTGGTCTTCTTAACTAAAAAGACAGTTCAAAACCTCTGGCCAAAAGCTACCACAAAATTTTCTGAACAAAGGGCAAGGTATAATGCAGCCTTTGGAATGAGTTACGTAGAACAAAACACACCAAAATCAAACAGCATTTTACAGCATAAAATTAGTTATATTTCAGGGTCATTCATATAAGGAGTCATCAGGCAGCAGCCTAATCAGCATCATCCTCTCAGCCTCGATGATGCTTCTCAGCTGTTGTTCTGAGTGTTGATGCATCACATGTAAAAATAGAGACTCTTAGATAAAAGTCCATGAATATATCAAAAAGTTGCTATTAATAATTTGCCGTTTCTGGGATTTTTCTCCCACGCACGTGAAAAACTGTGTCAAGCCACATACAGGTGTGGTGTCAGATACAAAGGGAATGTGGAAGAGTCTCTAGCTCAGCTAAGGCACAAATACTGGTGGGCTCAGGAAATTCAGTGATATTAGCCTTTGATCAGCATGACAAATACCCTATTATAAAGAGCGATAACTATCTTACTTGGTGAAAACAGGTGTACTAAGGAAGTGAAGATAGTTTATCGGCTCGGTGCTTGTAGCTCAAGCTGCTAAGGTGCCAGCCACATACACCTAAGGTGGCAGGTTCGAATCCCCAGCCCGGGCTGCCAAACAACAATGATGGCTGCAACCAAAAAATGGCCAGGCACTGTGGCGGGCGCCTGCAGTCCCAGCTACTTGGGAGGCTGAAGCAGGAGACTCGCTTGAGCCCAGGAGTTAGAGGTTGCTGTGAGCGTGATGCCATGGCACTCTACCCAGGGGGATAGCTTGAGGCTCCATCTCAAAAAAAAAAAAAGATAGTTTATCAAAAGACTTTATGATTCTTGTTATTATACTTGGGAAAGTTTTCTTGAACTGATAGATTTTGTATAAGTATTTCCATCTACATCCCTGAACCCGTAAGCCACTGAAGAGAAATAATATGGAGATTGAAAAAGCCTGATTATTGCCTAATTACCTAGAGATGATTGTTTCTGGAAAACATTTTAGTCGTGAGTTCAGTAGTGATTAGCATGCTTGGATTATAAATTCTTATTTCCCATCATATTTAGTCCTCTTGTTCCCTAGGCATTATTGGTATAAAGTTTATTTTTTTTTCTCCTTTCTCAAGCTTTTACTAAGGCAGGCATCCTACTCAGTTATCAAATAATTACTGACAATTTAGAGGGTCTATTTGGATTATGGAAAACGGCTCTACTAAAGGTAAACAATGAAGAACAATCTGTCATTCCTTACCACTGTGATATAGGTTGTGGCCCATGAAGCCCCCTAGTGGTCAAGAAGACTCACTCCATTTGGATTCTCTTGATGTCATTCCTTAAAAAAGACACAGGCTGTCACTGGAATGTCCACAAAATGTCTGCTGTGTAAAAGCTTTAGCCTGGGCTTTGAGGGTCTGCTTACCTAGACGGAATCTTTTTCAATTCACTTGAAAGGTCAATTATTCCTAGGAATACTGTGAGAAGCAGGAGCCAGGACGATTATTAGAGGTTTCGGCACAGAGAATTGCAGTGACAGTTGTAGTCTTTGAGCAGCATGAAAAATGGCTGTCACTCACAGGCAGGAAAGGCTGGCCTAGTCTGTGGCTGGACTTGGCAGCCCCACCTGAAGATGTTAGCATCTATTTTGCTAAGAGGCAAATTGGGAAAAAACATAGTGTGTGGGAAACCAACAAAAGTTTAAGTTTGGCTATGCTTTTGTGTAGGGGACCTCAGTTTACCTGAAGGCTATTAGCTAAGTTCAAAAAGATACTATACAGGCTTGCACCTGTAGCTAAGTGTCTAGTGTGCCAGCCACATGCACTGGGGCTGGCGGGTTCAAACCCAGCCCTGGCCTGCCAAACAATGACAACTGCAACAACAACAACAGCAACAAAGAGCTGGGTGTTGTGGTGGGAGCCTGTAGTCCCAGCTATTGGGAGGCTGAGGCAAGAGGGTCACTTAAGCCCAAGAGTTTGAGGTTGCTGTGAGCTGTGACACCACAGTACTCTACTGGGGGTGACATAGTAGAACTCAAAAACAAAAAAAAGATACTATACAAAAAAATGGAACAACTCTAGAAATTGTTCTGCTGTCCCACACTCTTTATGAATGATATAAACTTAGAGGTTTTTTCTTCTTATATTTAGCCAAAAAACAAATATTATTCAAACTACCTGTTACGATCGTGACTACTTAAAGAATATCAAATTGATATAGAAAGAGGGATCAGTCAAATATGCTCTTTTTGTATCTTCCTGAACCCACTGCCCACAGTATTAGCTGTCACTCCTTTGTTAATCATTTCCTATTCGGCATACATTATACTCCTTCCATGTTTCACCGATGGTAATGGAGTTAGTGTCGTTTTAAGAACAAAAACCAAACAGCAGCGACGATGTATTACCTGCCCTCCACTCCATGACATTTCCCCCTGAGATACATAAATGGAATACTGCTGAGCATGGACCGAAAGCGGTGGTCTGCACAGTGTGGGTGTTGCTCCTGCAGTTCATCTGAGTAGTGTTGGTGAATGGAGGCTAATTCTGATATGTACTCACTGTCCCTGAAAAATATGTCACTTCTAAATTAGTATTCCCTTGTGACTGGCAAGCAATAAAAAGGACTAGAAAAGTCGGCTCTTCAGAGAGCCTTATCAACCTAACATAGCTGCCTCTATTCCCTTCCCTCTCCACATCCATAGCATGGCAAACGCAATTTATTTTATAGTGTTCATATTGTTCAGAGAAGAGAGAAGATCACGTTTGGAATTTTTAACAGTATTTATTCTCATCTTATTCCCTAAGTGGAAAGCCAAGTCTATTGTAAGCCTTGTTCAATGAGCTGGAGGAAAATGGATTATCTTCACAGGAGGTTTGCTTCCCAGCCCCATGGGACCACACTTCCTAAAAGAGGCATCTTGCCGGGGAGCACAAGGGCAAGTCCCTGTGCTCCCACCCCAGCTGTCAGAGGCCCAGGTGGGGCTGTATTCCCTGCCTTGGTCTGCAGGGTGCAGTCAGAGCAGGGCTGGGGAGGGAGGGCCAAGGAAAGGAGGGAGCAGGAGCCTGGCTGCAGCTTGCTCCAAATGCTGGAAGATGCAGAAACCACCAACTACGCTTTGAGGAGCACAGGACAGAGGTGTCCCCCAGTGGTAGAAGGCCCATCTGTGTCTCCTGAGGGTGCCAGCCCATCACCAACATCAGTGAATACATGGATCATGAGTACACCTTGCTGGGGTGAGCTCTTGCTTTTAGCCAACCCTACTCAATCAGAACTATTGCTGGACTGTCGACCTCAATGTTAAATGACCTGGGAGAAGAGGCGGCCCTATTCTCTATCTCTTCCCTTCTTCTGCTCTCCTCCCCGCCCCCCTCCCTGGTCCCCACTCCCCACTCCTCCCTCCACTGCTTTTTTTTTATCCCCTTCTTCCTTCTTCTTAAAATGGCCATAGGCAGGGTACACACAGGATGATTATACAGGATTGGGTGACTCTCTTAGAGGAACAAAAAGTGGAACTCACTTGTGTGGAGTGATTATCAGTCCTGTGCAAGGAGATAAGACATCAAGTTTAAGGAAAAAGCTTCCTCAACATGACAACCAGAAAAGGAAGGTAAGGATGGAAGTGCCCTGATAAGAAGAAAGAGGAAGACCACTGTGCTGTGCCATGAAACGGTCATGAACTAGAAACCAAGGGGTATCTATCAGCAACAAGAAAAGCACTGATTTGAAGTCCAAGGAAATTTCACTTTGAGGGATACATGTGGTGCTATTCTATTAAAAGACTGTCCATTGTTTTCTTTTTCAGTCATTAACGGTCACACACTGTGTTTACGGCTATTGCTAGACATTGCAGACAACCCAGAAGTGGTGGACGTGAAAGATGCCAAAGGACAGTAAGTGTTCCTGCACTTGGCCTTGGGTTAATATAGCAGTCACAATAGGTATTGGTTGGTGTGTCGCACAGCTAAAAGTGCTGACTGCTGCACCTAGAAGTTGGGGGAATTGAAATTCCTGGGTGAGGGCCCTAGATACACGAAGTGGTTTTATGTAGAATATGCATATCCAAGAAATGTATTGTAATCTGAGAGACCAAAATAGGTGTTCTTTTATCGAACAAGATGGACCCTAAATTTAAAGAAATAAAAGTTACCTACTGGTGGCAAGGGTTCAAGGCTCAGCTGGGATGGCGACTTCCAGCTATAAGAAAAACCACAGTCTTATAAAACACCCTAGTAGTATGAGCTTCAGCCAAACCCTCAGGCCCTCCTAACTCTGATTTACTGCCAACTCTAATTGGACTGAAGACTGGCCTTACAAACATTATTTTCTGATAACAACAGCAGACCTTAAGCCGGTTTCAGCCAATTTACACAAACCGCTCACAAACCTGTCTCTGTGTGCCATCATTTACCTTTGTAAAGAGCCAAATTCTACCTCATTGTAATGCTAAAACCACACCCCAAAGTGAACATAGGGTATATGTTACATATATGTTTACTCTCTGTGCATACACTCAAATCCCCTCGTAAATATGCATAGCTTTTCATCCTCAAACCTGTTGAGTAGTCTGGACCCTGTGGGGCCTAAAAACCTGCCTTTTCTCTCTTCAAAGAGGAAGCACCTTCTGCAGGAGATTATGTTCCTCATGTGCAAACTGATATCACTAATAAAACCCTCCTTTGTCCTATTTTACCATCCTGGTGGTCTTTTAGACTACAGCATGCTGGTGTGTGTGCCTATCTTGATGAAAAAAGATCACCTTTTTATGGCTGTGGCCATGTTTCCTGGCTCTTTTTTTATATTCTCTCCTTTGCTTCCCTTTCCCACTTATTTTTATCCTCTCCCGAAGCTGCTATTTCCAATGGCTGTAAGTTAGACCTCAAGAGATTATCTCCATCATGAAAATTCTTTAGATTTTTATTCCTCCTTAAGTTTGTTTTTTCAAAGTAATTTTGATCTGTTGGCCTATTCCCCACCCAGTCTTCTCTTAAAAATAGGAAATGTAAAGAGTAACTAGTGACTAGCCCTTGGTGTATGGGTTAGTGCACAGTCTGAAGCTCCCATCTCAGATCCCTTCTCCCCCCAAGACTCGTCAGACTTTTCTGGAAAGAAGCTTTGTTTAAATGAAATCTTGAACAGAGTCCAACATACCTAGAATACTATGACTGTAGAGCTGTTCTGATAGAAGCAAGAGGGTCTTCTGCATACACACACCGTACCCGACTGATATTTAGTAAATGCTACAGGGTTCTGAAAATGATGAGGTTAACATGACTGTTTTGAAAAAGAACGTTCCCTGCTTCATCCCTAGGCATCATTCCACTGATACCATTCCATGTGACAATTAGAGCAGAGGCAGATATCTTGTTCTACATAGCAGATAGCAAATTGGGGACAGTCAGAAAATAGTAAGCAATTTTCAAGAAGAGAGAGAACCTGGCTCTCACTGGAAGTGGTATTTTTTTAGTCTGTCTTTTAAAAGCCTACTTTATCTCTCTCTCTAGAACCCCACTGATGCTTGCAGTAGCATATGGACATATTGATGCTGTTTCACTGTTACTTGAAAAGGAAGCAAATGTAGATGCTGTTGATATCCTAGGATGCACAGCTTTACACAGAGGGGTATGTATATATTTCTCAGTTCTAGTCAAGCAATCTTCCAATGACCTTGTTTTCTGTTTTTTTCCCTTAAGAATTTTTTGTAAAAATGTTGTTTCCTGATATAAGCAGTTAACGTCAGCTAGTCAGAAAGAAATTACAATTTTTTTTGCAAAGGCAAAATAATGGAAGATACTCTTAAGTCTCCTCTTAACATTTCATGTTAGAGAACACCTAGTCTAACATGGTAGAACTGATTGAACTGGTTACTGATTGAACATGGTTGAACTGATTATGAACTGGTTACTGATTGAACATGGTTGAACTGATTGAACTGGTTACTGATTGAACATGGTTGAACTGATTATGATTACATAATATAGGTACATGATAGAAAATTTGCAATTTTTTTTTAAGAACAAAGAGAAGAAAATCATAATCACTGATAATCATACCTCCTGGGGATAACCAATTTTTGGTGTACATATATCTCTGATCTTTTTTTTTTTTTCTGTATAGAAATTTATTTTAAATTTCCAAAAGAGAAAGCACAGAAGCTATTATTTCAAATCAGTTTTTTTAAATCTTCATAAATCAAGGACTTTTTAATGACACCTTTTCCTACACCATTTTCAATGTTCCACTGTGATCAGACACTGTAATTTATTTCAGTGATTACCTGGTTTTGAGTAGTCATGCTATTTCTCATTGTTCTTTATTACAGATGATACCAAAATATCTATCCTGTGGACAATTTTTGTACACATCAGCTGAATTGTTTTTTAAAGCATGTCAAATAAATAAAATTGACAAAAGCAGAAATTATAAAATTGCCCTTTGGGGATGGTGCCGAATAGACTGATCAATGAAAAAAAGAGGGTCTCTGTGTGGTCATTGTCAGAATCACAGTTCTTATTTCTTAGGCACTTCCTCTGGATTGTGCATCAGGCTGGCAACTTTTACTTATATCTCATTAGTCTTCACAACGACATCTGAGGTCATTATTACTATTCCTATTTATGGGTGAATAAAGTGAGGCACAGGGAGGCCAATTGACCTGCCAACGGGGAGCTAAGATTTAACTCATGTCTTCCTGAGACTGAGGTTCACCACTGTACCGTGATACCTTTCGTGGGTATGTTTGGAGAGTCAAGCGATGGTTCCAAAGTGCTGCTGTTCACTGACTTTCTGTAATGAACCGTGCTGGGGTTGTCCTGCATCCCATCCTTGAAGTGGGGCAGAGTCTGCTTCTCTTAAGGCCTAGGTATCTGTCCACTTGCTCTGAGCCCAGCCTCATGTAGCCAACTATTTTTCTTCCTGAGTCTTCTGAGGTTTGTTTTGTGTTTTTAATTGCCATGCATCAGATTATGACAGGACACGAGGAATGTGTGCAAATGCTACTGGAACAAGAAGTGTCAATTCTCTGTAAAGACTCCAGAGGGAGGACGCCCTTGCACTACGCAGCTGCTCGTGGCCATGCCACGTGGCTGAGTGAGCTGCTGCAGATGGCTGTTTCCGAGGAGGACTGTTGTTTCAAAGATAACCAAGGCTACACACCCCTGCACTGGGCTTGTTACAATGGTGAGTTGCTTGCCATTTGACTGATTGCACTAAGATTGCCTACCCCAGGACCTCCCTGAACTCTGTAGAGATGAAGACATAGCAAAATGCTGATGTAAGCCATAATTTCCAATCTTTCTGTACCCATAATACTTTTTGTTTTTGTTTTTTTTATAGTCCCCCTTCCATGGCCAGTACAATGCCTTCATTAAGTAAAAATTCACTTTCCCCTTCTCCTAATCAGAACTTCTGATGAGCTTAAATAACTAGCTTTAATCAGGGTTTCTGATCTACATAAGATAACCAGGGATCCCATAAGGAATTAAAATAATATAGCTAAAAACAACAGAAAATTGTTGCATAACCTGTCCCAATTGATTTCCAGTAAATGTGTTATCTTTTGGCATTTTTAGTTTTTTAATTAAATTTTTTTTATTTTTTCAAAAGCAATAGCAGTAACAACTTTTGTGTATGTGGGCTAAATCATAAACTCTACTTCCAAAACAAATTGAACTAGCTCCCTGAAGGGGGTTCTCAGTGAGAGAGAAAAGCTGAGCCCCCATCCCAATACCACAAAAAGACAAAGAGGATCAAAATAGTAACTAAGAATGAAATAAAAAGCACTTAACCTCAAAAACTAAAATAAAATAAAGACAAAGTTTTTATTTTTAATTATGTATATATCTTCATAGGGTACATGTGCTATTTTGATACAGATGTACACTGTAAATTAATCAAATCAGGGTAATGGCCATCACTTCAGGCATTTACCAACAAAAATCATTTCTTTGTGTTAGGAAGATTCCAGTTTCACTCTTTTAGGGTTAAAGTATACCCTAACTTATTGTTGATTGTAGTCACTTTGTTGCGATATCACATATTGTTCATTCTAACCATATTTTTGCACACATTATCCATCCCCACTGGCATTTCTTTTTTCTTGCAGTTTTTGGCCAGAGGCTGGGTGTGAACCTGCCACCTCCAGTATATGGGGCTGGCGCCCTACTCCTATGAACCACAGGCACTACCTCATTGCTTTTTTATGTTTCATATTCCCCATTTATTTTATTACACTTGTTATTTGAGAGAATTAAAAAAATTTATTTTACTTATTTGAATAAAATGTAAATACATGCTAATTTTACCAATTCAAAAATACTGGTGTCTACGGGAAAACTGTTTTCATTTCCAAACCCACTTTCTGATGTAACTTGATGTGTATCTTTCATAATTTTTCCTTTGGGAATATAAACAAACAAATGAATGTTCATCTCTTTTTAAAATTATATTCATAGGACAAATGTCATGCTATACTCTTTTAGTGGTGTTTACTTAAAATTCCATTACAGATATCCTTACAAATCAATGTGTATCAATATGGATTGACCTTTTAAAAGTTGTATATTATTTTATAGCTGTATATACACCAAAATTTATTATTTATTCAACTATATCCCTGTTGATGGATTTCAGATTGTTTGCAGGGTCTTTTTCTATTATAAACAGTGTAACAATGTGTGTCTGCATATTGTGGTACCATCAATTCTGTCAGATATGTTTTCAGAAATTAAACTATTAAGTAAGAAGGCATATATATTTTTTAATTTTAATAAATTATACCATTGTGCTTTGCAAAAAGACATCATAAAGTATTGTTCCATCCAACACGTATACAAAAGTTAGTATTTTCCCACACTCTTGCTAGCCCAGTATGTCACCTTTTTTATTATTATCAATTTGAAAGGCAAAAAAAAAAAAAAAAGCATCTCATTTTAATTTTATTTCCATTTCTCTAATAGCATGCTTATTGGCTATTTGTGTTTCTTCTTCTGGAAACTTCCTTTTCCATCCATTGTGCCCTTTTTTTCCTACTGTGTTACCTTTTCTCATCTGTTCGGAGGAGCATCTCATCCTAGTGATATGAATCCTCCATGTTGCAAATGCTTTTGTGCCCTGCTTATGATGTCATTTTCCATGCAGAGAATTTGAGTTTTTCATGTAGTGGAATCTGTCAGATTTTTCTTTCATGAAATCTTTGTTTCCCATCTTGCTTAAAAAGGTCTCCCACTCAGAGATGATATGAGTATTTTCCCATATACTTCTTACTTTGCTTCTACAGGTAGTTTAATTTTTATATGTTCAATTCTTCTGTTAAAATTTTAAGTGAGAAACTGTGATTATGCATTTTAGAAAGTGTTTTTTGGCGTGTGTTCTCTAATGATGTTGATTTAAGCCCTCTCATGTTTTCATTACAGTCCTCTTTTCTTCTTGGTTCTGCTTCAGGAAGAGCCACCTTTTTTACTTTTTCAGTTTGGTTTTGTCTCCTCCCTGCCGCTGGAGAATTGTGGTATCTTTCCTTTTTTCTTTTCTCCCCCACTAATGAATGAGGGTTCCCGGGCCCACATGTGGGTCAAGTTGTGGGATCTGTCTGACCCTGGAGAGCCGGCAAGCAGGGGCAGATGCAGCATGAGTGATGATTGTAATGACAAGTAACAAACCCGCCCAGACCATGTCCTCTCCCCAGGGCTGGTGGGAGGCGGCTCTGTGTTGAGACCTCTCCAGGTACAGGCAGCCAAAGAGGATCGGTCCTCGGCTAAGCAAGCCCTGCTTTCAAGGTAGCCTCCCTCCAGGTGTGAGGTTCAAGCTCCCCTCTCCCCAGAATCCCATTCACTGGGCATTTTGAAATATTGAAAGTAGTTCCGTAATCTCCAGTCCTACCTACACAGATTCTTTAGGTTGGGGTTCATCTAGTCCCCATCTAATGGATGGTATGTGTAGATGCTACCCTAAGCTAGGTCTTTGGGGGATTCATACTAACAGAGGAGTTGAGGTATCTGGAAGTATTTGAGTGAGAATTTTCTAGCATACAGCTAGAAAGCTAAATATAATAACTTGCCTAAGGCTAGGAGCTTTTTATATGTGTTAACTTCATATGCTTTCTAATCCTCCTAAAAGCAGTGTCATCTTTTCTTTTAGGTATAAGAAAGGCTTGATTTTTATTTTATCCTTCAAATTGCCCATTCTATATCATTCAGAGGTAGATCATAAGGGAACTATGCTAATTTAGCCCTGAGTTGAGCCAAGAAGAGGTTTCAGGACAATCTGTATTCCAAAGCCAAATAGCAATGCCTTCCCACCTTACAAAGGAAACACACAGAGCCTTTTTACTAGGTTCGTAATGAGGGAAAGCTTGGTAAGGCTGGGGAATAATCAGCTTTTTCCCAAGAGACAATACAAGATGCTCAAACTGCTAAACACTGTGGTCAGCAGGATATATATTGCTTCATAAGCCACATTGAGGTTCTTTATTAAGTAAACTTCCCACCACTGTGACATAGGTAGGGCGAGTATTCCTAGTCCAACTTTTATATGTAGGAAACTGAGTCTCAGAGATCCCAAACAAATTGCCTTAGATCATATAATAGGAAAATTGACAGCAAGGACCTTACTTAACTCAAATTGAGTTGATTTGGAAACTATTTGTCATTTTACTGAAAATACTTCCTCAGAAAAGCAAGCATCCCATCACTCAATATTTTTTTTTATTTTTTGAGACAGAGTCTCACTCTGTTGGCCTGGGTAGAGTGCCATGGTATCGTAGCTCACAGCAACCTCAAATTCCTAGGTTCAAGTGATCCTCTTGCTTCTGCCTCCCAAGTAGCTGTGACTACAGGCACCTGCAACAACTCCCAGCTAATTTTTCTATTTTCAGTAGAGACAGAGTCTCACTCTTGCTCAGGCTGGTCTTGAACTCCTGAGCCCAAGCAATCACACCCACTTTGGCCCAAAGTGCTAGGATTACAGGCGTGCGTCACCACACCTGGCCCCATGTACTCAATATTATGTTGAAAAATAGTAGATCAACAACTATAGGCCCACACAAGAGAAAAATACAATTAAATTCAAGAAGCTGGGTAAGTCCCCACCTAATAAGAACAATCAATGTAGGGGTATACGGCACACTACCTGGGTGAAGGACTCAGCAGTGACTCAGGCTTTACAAATGCAAACTACATAACCTAATTGCATGTACCCTCATATGAATCTGAAATTGTAAAAATAGGCTCAGCACCTGTGGCTCAAGCAGCTAAGGCACCAGCCACATGCACCTAAGGTGGCAGGTTTGAATCCCCAGCCCGGGCCTGCCAAACAACAATGATGGCTGCAATCCAAAAATGGCGAGGCGTTGTGGCGGGCGCCTGTAGTCCCAGCTACTTGGGTGGCTGAGGCAGGAGACTCGCTTGAGCCCAGGAGTTGGAGGTTGCTGTGGGCTGTCATGCCATGGCACTCTACCCAGGGGGATAACTTGAGGCTCCGTCTAAAAAAAAAAAAATTGTAAAAATAAACAGATAAATAATAAAAAGAGGAGGGAAAGAAAATAATTCTTTACATTAATTTATCTACTTATTTAAAAAAATACTTATGATGTGCCAGGAACTGTTCTTGGTGCCATTTAAAATGCTTCCGTGGTATTTTACAGTGAAAGCCTTTTCACATGCATCTGTCAACCACAGTTTTCTACTAATCGTATCTTCTCCCTTCACTGATAGAGTACATCTCTGTAAGTGAACCTGTTCTTGTGCATGCAAGGTAACTTTCCAGTTATAATTATAGGCAGATTGAGGCATGATTCTGTTAGGCATCACTATCAAGAGCTGAAAGTAACATAGACCCTCTTCTGGTTCCAAATGAGGTGCCTTATCACTCTGTCCCCAGCAGAACATGCGGCCTTCACAATTGTATTTGTTCATTGTGTCTGAGAACATCTGCAAACACAGTTCATAACATTTTGGTGTTTGTTAACTTTATTCCATTGAGAATGAATATTCAGCCAGTTCAGGAAAACTCATAAGCCAGGATTTAATACTTAATAAAAAAAAAAAAAGATTGTATTGAATAATTTCATTCTTGGAGACTTTACATTTTTTTAAATTCCTTTCAGGTAATGAAAACTGTATAGAGGTACTTTTGGAGCAAAAATGTTTTCGCAAATTTATTGGTAATCCCTTTACTCCCCTGCACTGTGCAATGTAAGTAGAAATGCTGGAGTTAATGGCATTGTTTTAATTCTCTTAACTACACATAGAGAAATTGCTTTTTAGGGAAGGGAAAAGCTTTTAGATTACAGATAAGAGTGAAATACTCTATTTTACTGCTAAAGACAAGTAGCTCTGATAGCAAAGTGTGATTCCCTAATGTTGATGATTTTCCAGGAGATGTTTTTGGTGAGCTCACATGCCATCTTAGGAAAACTTCACAGAGGGTTGGGCTGAGAGACACGATAACCATTATGTGAAGAACTCTTCCAGTGTGACTCACATTTATCTGCCAAATTCTAAAAATAAGGAAGAGTTGAGAACAATATGCCCGGGGATGAGAAGAAAGCCATTTTAGGCCAGAAAGACTTTGCATGTATTATAATTCTCCATTTTTCATATGTTTTTAAGTCTTTTTTGGTAAATGTAATTTTTGCTCCAGTCTCACAGTGTGAACCATTGCTCAGAGGATACAGTGACTTTAAATCATGGCCCAGGGATGTGGGTTCAACTGGGCATTTATGGTCAGCCTGTGGTGCCCAAGACCTGAGGATACTTCCACATTGTCTCTGGGCTCCACATGAAAGCCAGGTCGTTTGATTGGAAGGATATTGGGGTCAGAGAATAGATCGATAAATAAAACATAAGTAACAAGGAGTCAGTCATTTTAAATCTGAAGTAATCATGTCTTTTCCATTTTGATATCTCCAAAATACCAAACATGGTGCTTTGCGTAAGTGGTGTGTAATAAACTCCTACCTGGTTGTAGAGATTTTGAAGAAAATGCTAGGGGTTACAGCATGTATGCCATTGAAACATAGACCACAGATACTTGCATCAGATTGTTAAATACATCGTGCATGGGAAGAGGGGGATATAATTTTTCAAAAAGCAATATTTTTACATTAAAATCCTTTTTTATTTTAGAATAAATGATCATGAGAATTGTGCATCCTTGTTACTTGGGGCCATAGATGCCAGTATCGTCAGTTGTAGAGATGACAAAGGCAGGTGAGTGAGCCTAAGATGGCATGCCTTCTATCTCGACGAATCTCTGCTCTTTGGCTGCAGAGTAGCAAAATACCTGGGTTTTTTTTCTTTTTATTAAAAGGGTAATATAGAGACATGGTTTTAGAAGATTAAATATTATCAAGGGAATATGATAGAAGAAATGTCCCTCTGAACCCAGAATTCCCAGCCTCTTCCGCAAAGAAAATGACTATACATTGTTCTTTCCGAATTTTTGAATTCTCACAAATATTTTCTATAGATATCTAACAAAAACTATATGTGTACATATGTTCTTTTTGAGCAAAGGGGGCATTCTATAACAATTCTGTGAATTTAGTATGTCTTGGAGATCTTTCCATACCAAAACACAAATTTATCGTACTCTTCTTGAAGCTGGATATACCATAACTTCCTCAGCCTGTCTCTGTTGAAGAATATGTATGTCCAGTATTTGGCTGTTTCAAAGAGTGATGCATTGAACATTTTCATGTGTGTCTATACATATGATTGAGTAGACTACAAGATAAAGTCCTAAAAGTGGAATTACTTAGCTAAATGGTTGGGAGTTTTTAATTTTGATAAATAATGTCAAATTATTCTCTGAATGAAATCAACTGTCTGCATTAAATGATGTGAGATTCTGAAATTTTTATTTAGTCAGAAAGAATCTATCTCAAAGGTGACAGTGAAGTCACTGGTACTTAAGATTAAGGGGCCCATAAAGGTGCTATTCAGCCCTAATTCAGGGCCACCACATACACCCCCAAATCTAGAAGGTGCTGTTCACATAGGGGACACTGTGATGTCTACCTTGAATGCTCTTCCCAGGGAGCCTAATCATTACCTCTATAAATCAAGACGTTTTAAACCCTCAAGACAACAACCTGGACTTGTTGCTTGGGCAATTACTATGGAAGTTTAAAGGAAACTAAAATCGTATTTGGTTTAAATCTTCAGGACACCCCTTCATGCGGCAGCATTCGCTGATCATGTGGAGTGCTTGCAGCTTCTTTTGAGACACAATGCTCAAGTGAACGCAGTAGACAATTCAGGGAAAACAGCACTGATGATGGCTGCTGAGAACGGGCAGGCAGGCGCCGTGGGTATGTACTCGTTGTGTGACTCTACTTACACCTGTCCAAAACCCCAAATTATGTAACATTGTAATCAGTTATTCTCTTTGTACATACATGTGAATAAGGGCCATTAACTGTGTTATTTAAGCCACCTGACTCTGCCTGCTCTAGCTTTAGTTTCCTGTTATCTAACGGTTGGCGGGCCTTGTCAAAGCAAGCTAATCTTTCTGCAGTGAAATTTCCCAACATTTAGAAACCAAATGTAACAACGGATTCATTTTAACTGGAAATAATGAACTGTAAAGGCAATTAAAATAAATGGCTGTCAACCTTAGATTTGGATGGAACAAATATGACAATAAGTTGCCCCCTTTCTCTTTGAAAATATCAAATATGATTATGTGAGCTGTACTGATATAAATGTTATTATTTTTGTAGTTACTTCTTCAAAATGCATGTGATTAGCATCTAGTCTAAGTAACCTTCTTTTTGCCTTTTTTCTATAGATATTTTGGTGAACAGTGCCCAGGCTGATCTGACTATAAAAGATAAGGACTTGAACACACCCTTACATCTGGCGAGTAGTAAAGTATGTAAATGAATTTAAAACATTGTTACTTAGTGTTGTAATAATAATAGTAGTAGTAAACGTGCTGAAATTCTATCTCAGAACTGTGTGGTATGGCTCTTAGCTAAGATGTACATTGTTTCACAATGTTGTCAACTGTAAGTGGAATGAAAGGGGGAAAAGGAAAGGACAGGGCCACCAGGTTGGCGGGGATGTGCCTCATCAGCGCGAATGACGAGGACATGCTCATCAAGGCGTTGGCCACTTGCATTCTTGCTGCAGTCTGTCTCAATTCTGCTGCTGTATCTGGGGTGGTCCGATGTGTTGGTGCCACATCGGTCCCTAGTTGTATGGCTTTGAAAATATAACCAACTCTACTTGATTTCATTTTGTTCCACTTGAAGACATTGCAGTAACAAAGCCAAAAAAAAATACTCTACTGTGAAGCCAACGTATCTATGTGTGTTTCTACCTTTCTCCCTTTTTTCTGGTGCAGAATTCAAATCAAAGAATGTGTGTGTTTGTTTTTTCAAATAGATTGTGTTCTTAAAATTGCTACTTAAAAATTCCTGCTTCCATGAAAGATAAGTTTATACACATACACATCACATCATATACTTTACAAAAGTGGGTTCAAACTGTTTTATAACTTGATTTAATTACCAAATCATATATTATGAATATATTTCTTTTAAACATGAGGTTTTATGGTCTTTTAGAAGAGAGCTTTTAGAAAATAACACATAGGAATGTGCTATCTTTTATCCAACCCATCTCCTATTATAAGACAAATAGCTCATTTTCAAATACATGCTACTAGAGGTTCAGTACATGAAATGCTTGAGATTTCAGACTTTTTCTGGCTTGGGAATATTTGAGTTATACCTATTGAGCATCCCAAGTCTAAAACTCCAAAATGCCCCAATGAGCATTTTCTTTGAGTACCATGTCAATGCTCAAAAAGTTTTGTATTTTAGAGCATTTCGATTTCCAAGTTTCCAATTTGGGATGCCTAACCTTGCAAATAAGGCTTAGTGAGAGAAATATGTTTTAAGAATCCTTTAAGATGAATTCCTCAATGTAATATTATTGAGTCTAAGGATATGAAGATTTTTTAAATCAATAGTCCTCTAATATTACAACAGCTTGTACTCCACCAGCCTCAGACTGCAGCCTCCATGGACATTTCCAAAATTGTATTTAAGGGTCTCCTAGTCTCTCACATGTGGCATTATAATATGAAGCCAGTTGGTACCACTGATTATCATATTTAACACAGTTAAAATGCTAAAGTGGTGTCAGAAGTCTTAGCCAGTCCTTTCTTTGCCTGCATTTTCTTACTTCATATTCTGGGAAGCCCATGGAAAATACAAAAGGGCTCACATTTATGCAGTTTATTTTAAGGTGCAGTAGTTTAGTGAAGATGAGGGCAGTGCTTTTCAAACTTTGTGGTGCAAATGAATCACCTGGGATTTTGTGAAATTATAGATTCTGATTTATTTGGTCTAGGGTAAGGACTGAGAGTCAATGTTTATAATTCCCAGGTGATACAGATGCTGCTGGTCTGTGGGCCACGTGTTGATTAGCAAAGGGCTACAGGAAGCCATGAACCCCTTAAAAGTGATCTAGGCTTGAAGTCACGAAAGGATCTCTGACTTACCAATTGGTTTTCAAGAATGATCAACCATCTGTTGTCATAAGATACAGAGAGATATCTTTTCCTGGTTGAGGAAGAAAAGAATAAGCTATCCCCAAATAGGGTCTTTTTAAGGCAATAAATGATAATGAGTGACACAGATGATAGGAATGGGAATTCTACGGGTAAATGGTTCACTGAAGTGGTAATTGAGGGCCTGAGATCGGAGGCGGAAATTTTTATGTATGTTTAAAAAGTGATGATGAAGGATTTAAAGGATACTCCTTATTCTACTCTCTGTTTACCAGCTGACTTAACTAAGCAAGCATCTGCTTTAGCTCTCTGGACATTAATTCTAAACGTTATCTTAGAAGTATTAATATTTTAGACCAGACTTATGTTAACCAAATCCTAATAGATCTTATTCAGAATCTCAGCATATCTGGGGCCAATTTGCTTTTTAGAAGAAAAAAATTACTCCAAAAATAGTCTTATACACATAGACTACACATAGGCAGAGGAAATTCATTTTCAATTTAAGGCATAATGAAGTAATTTTCCAGGAACTTTTCTGTGTCTCTGTTCCATGTTTCTTATCATTCTTTTTCTTTATTAGGGTCATGAAAAATGTGCCTTGTTAATACTTGACAAGATACAAGATGAGAGCCTTATTAATGCAAAAAATAATGCACTGCAGACGTAAGTATGACTATTAAAGTTTGACTCAGATCTAGAATCATAGTCATTTATTCAACAAATATTCAGAGCCTGCTGTGTGCCAGGCTGGCTCCGGGGAAACAGTGGTGAGAGATGCAGACCTGGCTTCTCCTGGGTGAAGGTGACAGTCACTTCCCTATAAATGCTGACCAAGCTAGACAGTTTTAGTTAGAGTCCTTATTTTGATGTCTTCATAGTATTTTGTGAGATCTGTGGTTTTCTTTGCAATATTCCTGGGGTAACATTACAAATTTAGTAGGCTGTTAGAAGAATCTCAAGGGCTGATGGACTGACATATTTAGGGAAACCATTTGTATTATGCATTAGCATTATGTATTCTGACTAGAAAATGACAGTTTTATAAATCAGGTTCCCAGAATACATTTGAAGAGTTTCTAAGCTATTTGTCTTAATTATATTTTAATATGATTCAGTGTAATCCTCAGTGTGAAAGATCTAAAAGCTGCTCCATTTTCTGTTTTAGGAAATTACTTATGCATTTGTTTTAAAGGCAAAGGAATATTAGGATTTTTTTCTTTGAGATTCTTAGGCCAGATATGGTATCTCATGCCTGTAATCCTGCATGCTGGGAGGCCAAGGCAGGTGGATTGCCTAAGCTCAGGAGTTTGAGACCAGTCTGAGCAAGAGCAAGACCCCATCTCTAAAAATATCCGGGTGTTGTGGCAGATGCCTGTAGTCCCAGCTACTCGAGAGGCTAAGGCAAGAGAGTTGCTTGAGCCCAAGAGTTGATGGTTGCTATGAGTTATGATGCTACAGCACTCTTCAGTGACAAAAAAAAAAAGATTCTTAAGCATTATATTACACAATATACTGAGTTTGGCATTATTCTTAAGGTATTATAAATTTCATAAAACATTTGTGTGCATTTAGCAATAACAAAGAAGTTTGAAATTATATAAATATGGATGATATTATTGCCAGTTTTATCAATGAGCTGTGTGAGACAGTGATTCAAATACTGTAGTAGAAATCAAATGATAAAGAACCTTCTACAAAATACACAAGAGCTATTTCTCTGTCTTCCTACGTCTTGTCATTGAGATTGTTTGAGATGCAGAGTATTTGCAGTATCTGCAGAGAAGTCTGGGCCAAACATATAAGAACAGGAGGATTATTAGCACCTGGAAAACATCTGGTTGACACATACCTTTCATAAGCGGTAAAAATACCCACATGCTGGCCTGGCCAAGAGCAGTGGTTCACACCTATAATCCTAGCACTCTGGGAGTCCAAGGCGGGTAGATTGCTTGAGCTCAGGAGTTCAAGACCAGCCTGAGTAAGAGTGAGACCCCATCTCTACTAAAAATAGAAAAACTTGCTGGGTGTTGTAGTGGATGCCTGTAGTCCCAGCTACACGAGAGGCTGAGGCAAGAGGATTGCTTGAGCCCAGGAGTTTGATGTTGCTATCAGCTGTTGATGCCACAGCACCCTACTCAAGGCAACAGAGTGAGACTCTGTCTCAAAAAAAAAAAAAAAATCCACATACTATTTGCAGATTCTTAAGTACTTCTTTCCTTTAGTGAGATGGGCTAACCAAAGTGCCACATTCTCACAAATACATGTCATGACTGATACTCGGTCTTGTGTTTTTAGACCCCTCCATGTTGCTGCACGCAATGGCTTGAAGGTGGTAGTTGAGGAGTTGCTGGCCAAAGGGGCCTGTGTCCTTGCTGTAGATGAAAATGGTAAGTGGTAAAAGTAAACAGTCAATCCAGGTACCTTCCATATGCTGTTAAGCCTGAGGAAATGAGAAAGACATGAGCTAGTTTAAAAGGCAGTGAGAATTCTCTCCCCCTTGGAAGTTCTATGTGTGTGAAAAATCAAAGGAGGATAATTTGTCCTGTCTGTCTTTTCGTAAATCTCATGGTCTACCTGTAGCCCACCAGTGCTGTCCATTCTGCATGTAATGTCAGCAGCTGGCCTCTAACTCCTCAGCATGGTGGTTAAACTATTTTAGACATACCAAAAAATTTTCAACTTGGCATTCACAATTCTAACTGCATATGCTGAAGACTTAGGGATTACACGTGTCATTAGTGCATGCTCAAGGGCCCAAATATAAACCTAGGTCTTTGATCGTATTTCAGTTCATTCTGAGATCAAACCTTTTTTTCTTTTTAAAGTAAAGATCAGAACTCATATTCTCCACATGGAAATTTGGGGAACAAAAGTAAAATTTCTTAATTAATGTCTGTGCTTGAAAGCTTCTCCTGATCTATATATTTCTTTTCTAAATGAGCTAATTCTTAACAGAAGCTTTGTACTTTGCTTCCTTAGAATTTTGAAAGCTAATGAATACAGCAATTGTACTAAACTGCCATGTTAAACAGAATGCCTATTAACCGTGGGGAGCAAAAAAAAGAATTTCTGGATATTTACAAATTAAGTAATTTTTAAATATGGCATTAATTGTGGCATTTAATGAAAGTGTTATAATGTATTAATGTAACTCAATTAACTGCTTATTACAGGTATTGGAATTAGCAGCTCATGCCTATTTCTCAGAAGTAAGCAGCCATACTGACATCATTAGCTAACTTTGATTAGTGTTGGTTCTGCAGCCCCATTTATCCTAGCATGTACCCTGCTCTATCCCAGCCTGACTCATCTAGGAAGTGCAGAAAGTTCTCTCTTACTCCATCTCCTTGATCTTCCTGCCTCACCTTCCCTCACCATCTTATCACCACGATATACCTTATGGCTGGCATGCAGAGGCCCACAGTTTATCTCCAAAATGACCAAAGAGAACAGAATGAATTAGTTTTGCCTTTCTGGGGTGTAAATCTGCTACATTTGAGGTTTGTTTGGCCAAACACAACCTTAAGAGCAAGAGCCCCCAGGGTCAGTGGAACTGCAGCCTATGTCAGGGTTCAGCTGCACCTCAAAGGCGGGGGGACCTGTGGGGGTACAGTCATGATTCCTTTACTGGCCTTTATGGAATGGAATGCTGAGATCGCTGTCCATTCGTCTTTGTTTTCATATCAGAAAGAATAATAATCCCTTAAAAGGGCAGGAGGGAAAGCAGGTCAAAGGTGAAAGTTCCTTGTGACAGTTCTGAGTGACTGAGTGAGGACACTATGCGATAGGTAGTAGGAACTCAGGCCACTGAGAAGGAGGCTGACCCTTTCAGGCCAGTGATAAAGGTTGGATGAAGGAGCAATTAAAACAAAGACTTCTTAATTGACCTCCCCAAGACACCTGTCTATGTGTGAAGGCAGTTGGCTCACGAGGACTGGATGCGTCACGTCTAAACCGCAGAGAATGACGTGACTCTAATTGTGGCACAGCGTAGTCATATTCTTACATGTTACATTTCAGATTCAAATTTGGTTGGTGGAGTCACTGTTTCTTAATTTTCTGTTAAATTTCTCTTAAATGATTGTAAATTTTTACTCACACACAACCAACGCCTTCCTATATCTGATCTACTCAAATGATTCCATTTTTCTAAAACCAGTTACTTGGTGTATACTTTATAGAGAGAGGATATATAAAGCAACAAAATTACTTTGCTCACTTTCACAATCCTGTAATTTTTGCTATCTTTTCTAATCTGACACACAATTACCTAACAATGCAAAGTCATTGTTCTCAGAATGAGAGTCCGACTCTGGCCCGGGCCTGAGGCTCATGGTGTGCGTGCGCTCTCAAGTGGAAACATCCTCCTGGTGTGTCCTGTTGCTGTTTTGTGTGGTATCGTGTCCCACACCCGCCCCCTCATGTTTCTGTTCACTAGATGAAGGCTGGAATCCTGCCTAACTCTGGATAATGTGGTGCTTGCTGTAGTCATGGGAGCTGGAAGAAACAAAAACCCAAAAACCCTTCACAGAATGTCTCCCCACTCCCTCTCCCTCCAGCCTCCCCCTAGCATGACTGTGCAGAGTAACTCCCCGTTTTCCCAGCATGATTTCTAACTCAGCATACATCTCTGCTTTGGAGACCATTTGAGATGTACTGTGGAATGCTCGCGAGCCTCCGGACCGGACTAACCACTGCCTTGTCTGCATTTACGCCCAGGTCATACCCCGGCCCTGGCTTGCGCTCCTAACAAAGACGTGGCTGACTGCCTGGCCCTCATTTTGGCTACCATGATGCCTTTTTCTCCTTCCAATACAATGACGGCTGTCAACTTCGTTTGTTTTAAAAAAGACAATTTGAGCAGGACGACCCTCTCCAACCTGGGGAGCATGGTTAGCCTGTGCAGTAACAACGTAGGCTCGGAGGATGGGTACAATGAAAATGATTCTGATTCAGAAACGTTTTGACTTTGGACTGTAGAAGCTTATCCTTGATCACCTGTGTTGGAGGAAGGGAAAGAAGCTTGAGTTCCATGTTTATGTTGTGTCCGAGTATTATTTGGGGCTCAGGCTTCCAGAAGCCAGTCGAGAAGGAATTAATCAAACCAAGAGAGGTTAGAGAGGCGGTTGGGTGAAACATTCACACAGATAGGCCCCGATTTTGTTTTGTTTCATGTTCTCCTTAGATCTAAGATATTTCTGTGAAAGTCTACCTCTCATTTTAAGTAAGGAATAGAAAATGTATTTAATTCCTTTTCTTTGGGGATAATGCAACAGAGAGGCAAGCGCTCTCTATAAAGAATTCTTTTTCATGTCCTCGGCAGTCTGTTCTCAGAAGTCTATCAATGTGACATTCACGTCCCCGGGGAGGGGAGGGGAGAGGTAGCTAGGAAATGCCTCCAGCCTCTTCTCACTTTGATGTTTACTTCCTCACTAGAAGCCAAAGGTAAAGGTGTTCATCTTCAGAAATAATGCCTGTAATAATCTTTTTAAGGGAGTCCAGCTATTCATATCCTCTCTATAATAAGCACTTAAATATCCAGAACTACTTTCTGAAGATCTCTGTTAAAGTTGCCAGATGAATTGAAAAACTGAACTTGCTTTTTTTCGTGTAACACAAACGTAGGACTCGGTGTTTCCCATAACAAACCTAAAACTAATGTTCACCCAGGTGATTGAAACCAAATCTATCTAATAACATTTCTGATGAAAATTGCACCAAAACTTTGAGATCATATGCAAGTTTAACATGAAACTACCCCTTGTTGATTCTTTCTTAAATCAAAATATGTACTAACTTTTTTAAAACCAGAATCATCAGCATTGTCGATCAATTGTAAAATGTCAATGAGCTTCTCAAAGTCATGTCAAGTGAATGAAAGTGTGACTGCAAAAGAAAACAAAGAAAGTGAAAGCAGAAAGTAGAATCGGGTGATAGAGAAATTAAAGCCAATTGCCAGTTGTTTGATGATGAAATCAACATAGTGAATACTGTGTCTACTCCCTCTGCCAAAGCTTCTAGGTCAAATGGACCCCGTTCCGCACCTGGAACAGCTGTACAAAAAGAAGAATGAAAGACTCTTTAAAACTTATGCACGTACACACATGGGTGTGTATATGTACATGTACATGTATGTATGTAGTTCATCAACCAGCTATACATGAGGACCAAAATGCTTCAGTCTAAAATGGAAGATTTAAAGTTTTTTTCCTTCAAAACGCAAGTGAGAACTGAAGTAGCTTTTCTATGGGGTTAAAATGTAATCTTTTGGTGTAACAGTCTTCGTTGTGTTTTATATTTCTTATGACACAGATTTCTAGTTGACAGCGTAACATCTGTAACTGAAAATGTGTTGACTATGGTTTATTTTTTGCCAAATTAGAGAAAATGTCCATACACTTTTCATGTGAATGTGTTCATATTTATTTGAAATGAAACAAATACCAAGGAAACATCCATTGTTTATTTGCTATGTATCTGATTTGGAATAACAAAAAAGTGGAAAAACACACTTGAGCCTGGGCTAGCCAAGAGCCCTGGGGCCAGACCCAGCATTTCCACTGCTAAAGTTTCCAATGGACTGTTAGGTTCTTCTTTGTTGGCTAGAGAGGGGCACAACCCCCATCACTCACCCCCAGTCTGGAGTCAGCTTAGAGCTTAGAAGACACTGGGGTCTGTATGCTCTTCTGCCTGATGAAGATGGAAGTGTGTAGTAGATCGTATAGACAAAGATGGTCCCAAAAAAGATCCAGAAGTTACCCGAAATACACTGAAAAATCTTACAGGGTCCCAGTAACCTTATGGGAAATGATGCCAATGTGTGGGTACATACGCTAAGAGGAGAAATAAAAATCACTAGCTCAAGTGCTATTTTCCACTTGAGGAAGAGACAGCCAAGAACCCTGTTGAATTAGGACAGTTCTCTCTGACATTTTATAATGGGTTTCATTTTTATCCCCCAAATTTCTATTTATAGTGTGAGAGATTTTTACAACAGTGTTCTATCATATCTGGATCAAATACAAATACTGTATTATATTTTTCATCTAGCTATAAAAATCTTTGATCTCATTCTTTTAATATCCTGGATTTAATGAAAACTCATGTGGGATTCTTCACAAATGAGAATTTATTCAAAGGACTTAAGAACTGGTATTAATCTTATTGAAAATTTTTAGCACCGCCACCATTTTCTTTTTATTCTTGGTGTTGTATTTCCCTCCTTCTTCTGTCCTTTCTGTTTGTTTAGAAAAGATGTCTTTTTAAAAAGTAGATAAAGTGCTAATGAGCAATAAAGACCTTACCTTTACCAAAACACTGAAAATGAGGGAGATCTAATGTTGAAGAAGCACAATATACTACGGTGTCTTTTTCTAGAAATGAATGGAAATCTTGCTCAGTTGGCATTTAAAGCCAGAACTAAAAATGCCTGTGCTCATGGTGAAGCAGCGTTAATATTTTTCCTGTAGAGCAGCAGAGAGTACAAGGACCCTTTCAGCAAAGCAGTGACTGACCAGGACACATTATCTCCATGGAGCTGCATTTTGACCTTCCCCCACTCTCTCTTACCAATAGAAGGAGGACAAAAGAATGAAATGAAATCATGCTCACAATGAACTGATCGTTGAATCAATTGACGTATCTTTCTTTCTCCCCCTCCCTTTCTCTCATTCTATTCCTCCCTTCCCCGAGACCACATTTTTTCCTTTCAGAAATGACTTTAAAAACTATAATTTTCTGTTTGTTTTGATTACATCTCTTAGAAATAAAATTGTTTGTAACATAGCTTTCGAAGGAAAAAAAAAACAGAAAATGTTGTGTTTTTAATTGAGTCTTAAAAACTGAGTTGCTGAGTGCTTTTACCTAAATGTGTTATTTTTAAACTGTATTTTAACCACAGCCACAGGGATCACGTTTCATTGCACTTACCTATTCAGCCGTGTCTGTCTCTCTTTGGTAAATATGTTACTATCTCCAACTTGCCTAAAATCTGCTATGATTCTACAGTAAATAGCTCAGGGGATTTCTATTTGTCACTATTAAAAGGGCACCATAGTATGTTTCGGTACTTTGGGCAGTAAACACTGCTTCATTTATTATTTTATTATTAAATTAGAACGAGAACATCCAATGAATTTGCTGCACTAGTGTTCTTTGTACGGTTGAGCAACTTGGTGTGCTTATCTGTTGTGTTGGTTGAAGAGCCCATCCCTTTTTTGTCTTGTAATATGAAGTTAGAGTGCCTTTTTAAATTTGTATATTCTGAAAATGTTCTGTGAAATGTTTTGTAATTTTTTCATGTGCGTGTTATCGGAGCAATATGATACCAGTGAGTTTTTATTTCAACCTTTCTTTGAATGTAAAAAGTGTCTTTTTTCCTATTTCCCCTTTTACTTGCATTGAAATGAATATGAAAATGCTAAAGTTTTCTATAGGAAAATATGTTGGATTTTGCAGTGCTAAAGTGCTTTCTTCTTACAAAACTGTAAACCATAGGTCAGTATTATAGGGGAAAAGCGTTTCAAAGATAGTGACAATCTGAGTGTTTGTATAAAATGTAATTCTATGCGTTTCTTATGCAGTGATCTAAAACTTCAATGCAAATATCTTTTGTTTGGTAGTTTTGTCTACATATTTTATGCTTTAGCATGTGCAATATATATTTGCAAAGCACGATGATACAAATCTGGTGCCAGTGTTATATTTTGCATAACATATTTGTAACAGCATAAAATATTGTTTGATGATTTCAGTGGGATTTGTCTATAATGTTTTTTTATGTAAATTGGAGCTGAATGACTCTGATAAATGTCATAATTGTAAAAATGAGGAAAATGACTTTTAGTTCAGTGAATGACTTTGAACCAATCTGAATCTTCTCAAGCACAGTTTAATACTTTTGCAACTACTGAATGCTCTAATAATGTAATGAAGTACTTAACTGTAATATACTATGGAAATGCATTCAGATGGTTATTTTTACAAAATAAAAACGGTACAAATATTGTTGGAATTTGTGTTTTTTTAATTTTGCCAACTTATGCTTTTCACCAATTATGCTAAGTTAAATCTTTGTTCCTCCCCCAACCAAATTAACTTTAAATTTTGAAAATAGTCAAGATAAAGGTATATCTACAGACTTGCTGTTTCTGTGTTTGTATTATCACAATTACAGAAAAAAATAAATATATGGGTTTGTGTCTATTATATTTATTTATGCCTCCAACTTTTTCCATGGAATATTTGAGCCGACTTATAACAAAAGACATGTGGTAAATAAGAAGTATGTAAATTAGACAGGGAAAAAGAATATGAATACAGGACCCATCAAATTTAATATAGTGGCTATGATTGAACTTGAGTTTTACTCTGACCTTTCTTGCAGCCAAGGTAAGAGGGGAAATCTGATCAGTTATACAGTTCACATATATCTGAATTTTGAAAAGGCCATCAAAATTGTGAAATCAACCATTACTATCTCTGTTGTTGTCACCACTACCCTTCAGGGACTTCACAGGAGCACAAGAACCTACCTTTTTGTTTATAAAGGTATCCATAGAATTTCCTTCTCCATCCATTTCACCATTCAAAAATTTCTTCCATTGAGTAGTAACTTCAGGGACAGTACCCGGAAACACCAAGGAACCTAATGATGGAGATTCCAGCAAACGAGAAAGAGATTTTGGGAGAACTGCCTGCAATCCTTGAATCATAGCATCATAGAATGTTAACACAGTTCTTAGTCTGTTGGCCAATCCCATCACCAGCCTTGTTTTGTTTTGTTTTGTTTTTTGAGACAGAGTCTGGCTTTGTCATCCAGGCTAGAGTGTGATGGCATCCCAAGTAGCTGTGACTATAAGCACATACCACCACACCTGGCTAATTTTTCTATTTTTTTGTAAAGCGAGGTCACATTCTTGCTCAGGCTAGTCTCAAACTCCTGGCCTCAAGCAGTCCTCCCATCTCAGTCTCTTAAAGTACTAAGATTAGAGGTGTAAGCCACTGTGCTCAGCTGCCATTGCCAGCTTTTTAATGAAGAAACTGAATCCCAAATAAGTTATACAACTTGCTCAAATTTCCAGAGTTAGTAATTTGACTTTATAACACATGCCCCTATATGGTCTCTCTTCAATGCCATCATGCCATATAATGTTTTTGGGTTTTTTTATGCCTTTTTTCAGAAAAAGGGGCAGAAAAAGGGGCCTTTTTTCTGCCAGAGATGTTCAGGAAGTTTTTTTATTCAGCCCTGCCTTGCTCCTTATTTGAATATATAGATCTGAGTGCCCTTCAGTCTTAAAGACTATGAAGCATAAATCACATCACAAGTGTTTCCTGTTGTTTATAGCAGACTGCTACATATTGCTGTGTAACAAATTATCTCCAAACTTAGCAACTTAAAACAACAAATGTTTCCTATTTCACAGTCTCTGTAAATCAGCTGTGGTTTAGCCAAGTCTTCTGCTTCATGATCTCTTCTGGGCTATAATCATGTTGTTGACCAGAGAACGACCCATATCTAAACTCACTCACCTGGTGGTTGTCCGGATGCTTCTCATTTGGACTGAGGATTCAGTTCCTTGATGGCGGCCAAGTGGGCCTTTCCACAGGGAAGCTCCCAGGGCAGCTTGCTTTGTAATTGTGAGCAAGAGAAAGAACAAGACAGAAATCCTAGTTTTTTGTAACTGAATTTCAGAAATGATATTCCAGTGTTTTTCCCATATTCTATTCATTTGAAGCAACTTACTAGATCTAGTCTATACTCAAGAGCAAAGGGTTACCCAAGGGTGTGAACACCAGGAGGCGGAAATCACTGGGAACCATTTGGAAGGTACTTACTACACTGGTCTATCGCTGTGTCCTTCTAGTGTGTAATATCATACCAGTATGCCTTTTCCTGGTAATTGCTAAGAAAATTATTTAACTTCCTAAATTCACCCTTTTAAGAAAAGCACAGAGTTCACTAATTTTAATTGTGCTCTCATAAGTAAGGAAAAAGGTGATAATGGCCTCCACTGCAGTAATCACATCTTTGAACATTGATGTGGCACTTTGTCTCCAGACTGCTTATCAAAAAGAGTCCCTCCCTCCAATTCCATCTGCTAGGTTTAGATCCCCATACATCTATCCCTCACTTAACATACTTAATGTGTTCCAGAATTAGGTTGCATGGTGTAAAGCATTAAGCTAAAAGGCTATTAGCAGAACATAAAAGCACTGGGGGTAAAAGTACTGTATGAATTATCTCTTGAGCAAATTTCACATTGAAGTTACACCTGCTATAAAACGGAAAGCACCAAGATAATAGCCGTGCCACTTATTAATTCTCAAGCACTCCAGAGGGTGATTGAAAATGTGTGGGCATTTGTAGTTGGCACAGTGACAAGGGGGCAGGAAGGGTTGCTGCTAGCATTTACTAGGGCCTGGGATACCACATGTGTAGGAGCTCCGTGAACAACTGCCCCACCCACAATGCCAATACTGTTCCACCTCCCTGCTCATCTACTTGCTCCCCTCTTGTTTCTGAGTCATTTCTTTATTGCTTTATTACTTCTGAAGCCAGCCATATTTCTTCATCTGTTTTCACAAGGAATTACATAAAAATGATCTAGTATACACCCTGTTGTAAAGAGAAGTTACAAATTTGAGAAGAAGAATTTCAGAAGACAAGGCTGAGCACATGACCTGGTTATGGATTTTTCTAGGGAAAAAACGTACTACCAGGATTCAAGATATGTTTAATTCCTTTGTTGTCAAACACAGAGATGCATGCACACACATGCACATTCTTTGTCTTAAACAAGGATGGATGCACTTGACCCACAATCTGGCAAGGCAGTACTATGGCCTCAGATGGTTCTCTAGGCACTGGCAGACACAATTTCTAGGATACCATTTTCTACCTTTAAGGGACAATTTAATGCATTAGTATATATTTAAATTCTGGAATAATTTTAAATTTTCAAAGGTAAAAATGCTGAAGCAGTACTTAGAGCACAAAAAGCTTAACTATATGTTTTTATTCAGTTGCTCAAGCACTCAGCAAATTGAGAACTTTACTCATATTTTTTATAGTTAAGTTTCCTAAGAATTACATCTAAGCCAGGCGTCCTCAAACTATGGCTCACGGGTCACATGCAGCCCGCCTAGGACATTTATCCGGCCTGCTGGGTGTTTTTGCCGCAGCTGCCTGTCCTACTTAGCAGCTGACTCCTCCCGGGGCCCACAGTCCTGCCCTCCAATGATCTGAGGGACAGTGAACTGGCGCCCGGTTTAAAAAGTTTGAGGACCCCTAAAAGCTCAGGTTTTAACCACAAGAATTTTCCAGCTATACAAAGATCAGAGGAGAGAACATTCTAGAAAAAGGGAATGGCCACCACCAACACCCAAAGGCTGGGAAGATTTTGGCATGTTCTAGGAACTGAAACTGGCCAGTGAGGCAGGTGACTCAAGGCCAAGGGGAAGGTGACAGGGGATGAGATCAAGGACTATCTGAGGCCAGATGTGAAATTTTGTGAGTTAGGAGGAGTTTCTACTTTTTTCTGAATGTGACAAAAGCCACTGGAGAAATTAAAGCAGAAAAAAATCACAGAAAGATTTCATTTTTATTTTTTTGTTATTTATTTTTTGCAGTTTTTGGCCGGGACTGGGTTTGAACCTACCACCTCCAGCATATGGGGCCGGCACCCTACTCCTTTGAGCCACAGGTGCCACCAAGATTACATTTTTAAAAGATCACTCTGGCTGCTACTGAGAGGCAGGAAAAGAAACCCTAGTGACCAGTTAGATGGCCGCTGCGATAGCTTAGAAGAATAAACACAGCGGCTTGGACTGGTGGAGCAACAAGGGAAATAAAGAGAACGTGACACATTTTGGATACATCCTGAAGGTAGAGTTGACTGAACTTGGGGATGGTGTGATGTCAGGTAAACAGTGTAGGGTTTGGAGAAGCAGTATGTCTAGGGTCATAAAAATTATAAATCGATGTGTGAAAGTGGAGTCGTTCCTATGTTATTCAACTAAAATGGAGTTGAGAGGCCATTAGGAAAAAGCACTTGGTTTACAAATGCCTGTTCCAAAAACTGCCTAGCAAATCCGATCCAGTGAAACAGGGTGCTGTGATTTGAAGACAACCTTTACCTAGTAATTGCTGTCATCTGCCTATCAGAGCTCCTCTGCTAACACCAATTAACTTTCTTTCAAAACAATTTGCATAACCTTCTGTCCTTTCTCAATAAAACTCCAGCCATTTCCTCTGTGCTTTGGACACATCAGGAAATTGCCCTGGTAGGTATGTACTGATTGCAAGTCTACGTTTTGTATGTTACTCTAAAATAAAACCCTTTTGCTTGAAGGTTCATCTCTTTAGTATTTTATTATCATACATGATGACAGATTAGTTTGGGAGTGAATATAGAAAGCAGATCCCTGAACTGTGGACACTCCAACATCCAGAAGTCAGGAGGAAGAGGAGGACCATAAATTTAAGGTGATACCAATCATCCTGGTGGGTTTTCTCTTCAGAGGTTTGTTTAGGTGCAGGGAGAGAGAAAGTGGATGGTGGAGTTTAAGCAAGCGCAGAACTTTGCTAGGTGAGTCCAAGGGGAAGGAGGTCTATGAAATGATGGTGCTTCCAGTGGAGGTGATGACTCCACTGGGTCATCATGTGAGGATCATGTGAGGATCATGTGAGGATCATGTGAGGATCATCACATCACATCTATATGTGAGGATCATGTGAGGATCAT